>NW_027202346.1:0-170000 GCF_024711535.1 Dipodomys merriami
AACAGACAGGAAACAGAAGACAAGACATGAACATGGAGATCCATGACATGGTGTAATGTGCACCTGAGCTGGTCCACACCTAAATATAGTCAGGGGGCAGGGTCAAGAAAATTCTCAGTACCAGGCCCTGGACTGACCCAGAATTTCAAATTCTGCCATTACCAGTTTACTGTCTTATCAGTAAATTTTATACATTCTTTGTATTTTCCTTGTTTATTAATGTGTGTATCTTTTGGACTAAAAAACTTACTTCAGTTTTTTTTTTTCTTTGTCAGTTGTGGGGCTTGACTTCTGGGCCTTTGCGCTGCCCTTCAGCTCTTCAGCTCAAGGCTAGTGCTCTACTACTTGAGTCACAGCAACACTTCCAGTTTTCTGAGTGGTTTATTGGAGATAAGAGTCTCATAGACTTTCCTGCCCAGGCTGGCTTTGAACCACAAACTCAGCTTCCTGAATAGTTAGGATTACAAGTGTGAGCCACTGGTGCCAGGCTTACTTCAGTATTTTTTGTAGAATAGGTACAGTTAAGATGTATTCTCTTAACTGCACCTGTCTGGAAATATCTTTGTGTATTTGTCCCTTATCCTTCACTTGTGAAAGATATCTTTGCAAGGTAAAATAACCTTGGTGGATAGAATGCATTTTTTTCAAAAAGGACTCCCTGCCAACTGTTAGAGAAAGAGAGGCACATCTAAGTGTTAGTTCCATTTCTTTTCTAGTCTAGAGAATCGTCCATACAAAATTCACTTTTGACAGTGATCATACATAGATTGCTGTAGATGTGTAGATGTCATTGTCAAAAATTTGATTAACCTTTTATTTTTAAGTATCTTGGTATCATATTTTTTTATCCTTGTGTATGTAGGAATTTTAAATTCTGTCATTACTTATTAGAATAAACATCTTAACTTGTTGGCACCCTCAAACATTTACTGAATCCACAAAACACTAATACTCTTATATATACTTTATCAGCTTTTGAAAAAAACTTTGTCACATGACCTCATTCTTGGTTTTAATTTAGTCCTCCATATTTACATATTTGATTAGATTTTCTTCAACGTACCTAATTTCTTCTGTTTAGAAGACATAACTAATCTGACAGGCATAAATTGAGAAAATTTAACTTTATATATACACTATATGTTGAAAAAGTTAATATTCTCATTTGAATTTTCATGTTGTCTCTAATGTTTTCTTTGAACAATTCATTTTGACTTCCTTATATTAATTCCCTTAGAATGTGCACACGTACATACATACCTACCAATGCATGCATAAACATGACAGAAGAGAAAGAAATGTACTTTAATCCTCTCTACTCTTCTGTTTGCTTTCCTATGCACTTTCTCAAATTAAAAATATTGTGAAGATAATAATGATTTCTACCTTTTATTATAGTGGCCTTGGAATTGGGATTTCAATGTAGAGTTTGCTCACAATTCTTTCCTCATCCCCTAGGTTGGATTTTCCTCTGTTCAGAATGAATTTCTTAGGGATGAATGTTTCCCTTTGTTTGTGTTACATGAATGAAAATAAAATTCCCTCACCTGATACTTCAATTCTTGTTCTGGTTGATATTGCAGGAAATGTTGGTCACTATGTTGGGTCTGTGAGCAGAGCTTGCTATAAAATCATCCTTAAATGATACTTTGCTTCTGAAAAAAATGTTCTTAAATTGAAAATTTGTTACTTAGCCTGAGCTCCCATATAACCACATAACCGAAACTGGGTGACGAAAACACATGCTTTTCTTTTCTTTACTTTTCTTTTCTTTTTCAATACCCTGGCTTGAACTCAGGGCCTGGCTGTTGTCCATGAGCCTCTTTGTATTCAAAGCTAGCTATCACTAGAAACACAGCATCACTTCTGGCTTTGAGTGGTTAATTGGAGATTAATATCCCAGGGGACTTTCCTACTCCTCCTGAGTAGCTCGAATTACAAGTGTGAAACAATGGTGCCAGGCAAAACAAATTTTTTTCACACACATGGAAATTGTTACCCTGAAATAAAGAGAACTGAATACTTGATGTCTCAAGAAACTCTCTTCCATATTTAAGAGACTGGTTTGTGCTGTGTTACATAGGGAAATGGAGATAAAGCAAGCTCCCTCATTGCTTAAGTTTCTGAATCTCATTCATGACAAATTTCCTTCATGTCCTTACTTATTCCTATTTACAAACATAGGTACACTATTTGCATTCCATCCTTATTGGGGGTAGTGTATTAATATATTCATTGGCAGAGAAGTAAGCATTTAATCCATCAAAATCTTAAGTTTGAAATATTCCTAAATTTCAGTGCTCATTATGCAGGTTTATTTTCAAGAATTACAATTTGTTTTTGGCTTGGTTTTTGCTAGTCAAGAGATTAAAAATGAAGTATAATCTTTTACATAACTTGATTCTGGGATTTCATATCTATGAGGTTCAATATGGAAGTTGCACAGCATTTAAAGATTCCCTTCATTTGCCTCTTTAGGAAGTAAAAGATCTCTAATTACTCTTGTATGGAAGAATGTAAGACTGCAGCATTATTTACAGGACTATCGGGATTAAAAGTTGCCCAGACTGGGATACTACTGGACCTCTACAGGTTTCCATAGGTGTAAGTGGGATGAGTGAAGTGATATTTTAAAATGTCTAACTTGGTGCCCTTTCAGGTGTGTTAGAAAAGAATGAAAGGAGGCTGAGAAAACAGCACTGCTATGGAGAGGCAGCACACATCACAGCCATTAAGCCTCAAAAGCGTGGCTTAAAACAATTTATTGGACTAGAGCCTCAGCTCTTGGCCAGTTTCCTTGCCAGTGAACCATTCACGAGTGAGTGATACCTGAGCTTGACCACATCCACAGCCCTCGCGGGCTGGACGCAGGGCTACAATGAGGATTACAAAAGGAAGAAGCTAGCAGCTGATCAGAATTATTCATTTTTCAGCAATAGTTGGATTTATCTAGGTGTACATGACCAAAAGGTTCAGGTGGGCAGTCTATACTTACAGCTGGATTTGCTTTTTTGTGATTGGTGACAATTCCTCCGTGGCCCGTCTATTGATGACATCCTCTGAAATGGTTACCGATTCAAGACTCAGGAACAGAAGACAAGAAAACAGAGGGCAGAAAAATTAAGAAGCATGCTAAAAATAATTGATTGGGGTTTTCATGACTCAATGTTTACTTTTGTTTTCTCCGAAGTGAGTTAAATTGCTATCACAACCAAATCATGAGCTTAAAACTCCCTATGCTCATAAAGTTTTCTTTATATTTCAAAGGCATTTAGATCTAAGTCAGCTGTGTTTGACTTAGAAATTCTTTAGACCGGGCTGGGAAGATGGCTCAGTGGTATAGCGTTTGCCTTGCATGCATGAGGCCCTGGGTTCGATTCCTCAGGACCACATAAGCAAAAAGAAAAAAGCCAGAAGTGGCGCTGTGGCTCTAATGGTAGAGTGCTAGCCTTGAGCTGAAAAGCTGAGGGACAGAGCCCAGGCCCAGAGTTCAGGCTCCATGACCGGACCCCCCCCCCAAAAAAAAGAAATTCTTTAGACCAACTCTTCATTATCTTGTTATGAAATGGAAAACAAAAAACACAAGTATGTAATGTTTCTTCCAGGTATAAATAATAAATGCTGCATAAATGACAGCAAAATAAAGAAAAGAAAGGAAAAGGGTTTATTTACAAACATTTCAAAGTCTATAATATCAAAGAATATGCATTCAAAGATAATAAGATATCTATAATCTAATTGGCTTGGAAAACAAAATGGAAAAGTTACAGCACAGTACAGCAGATTATTTAGAGTTTTATGCCTTATCAATAATTTCCTTTAAAAATTGGGAAGTTGTAAATGACTTTAGAGTTTTTGATAATATGATGAACTGGATGGTTCATACCTGTTAATACTAGCTACTCAGGAGAATTATCTATAATTAACCAGCAAAATGCAGGAATAATCTATAGTTGAAGTGGTAAATTGCTAACCTTGAGGGAAAAGGCAAAAAAAGTGAATGAGGCACTGAGTTTGAAACCTGAACTACTAACACACACACACACACACACACACACACACACACACACACACACACACACACACACACACACACACACATATACCCACACAAATACACATTCATGCTCATGTGCAAGGTATGTTGAATGAAGTAAGTCACTCTCAGAAAGAGAAATGGAGTGTGTGTCCTTTCATATATAATATTAGCTCTAATATATGAACATGAAATATGAAAAATTAAACACATATCCATCTTCCTAAAGTATAGTTCACATGGTGGTAAAATTTTATGGTGTAACCTCTTTGAACAACTAACAAAATCAAATGTGAACAGTACAAAGATGAAGCATATCTTGTCTGAGCAGGGTGTTAAAGGAGATGTGGAAAGAGGTAAAGGAATAGGGAGTAAATGTCTAGGAAAATACAACATAAGATTCAATGTGCATATGTGGAAATGAAACTAGGAAAGTAAGGGGATGGGTGACGTTTTATAGATTAGAAGAGTTGATGGAAACTGCGACAAATTCTGAGAGGCATTGTACAAACCAATTGATACATTGTACAACTGTTTAAAAAATTATTCCAGGTGCCAGTAATCCTAGTTACTCAAGAGGCTGAGAAGTGAGGATTGTGGTTTAAGGCAGCCATGGCAGAAAATTTCATGAGACTCTTATCTCTAGCAAACTACTCAGAAAAGGCTGGAAATAGTGCTGTGACTCAAGTTGTAGAGGGCTAACCTTCAGCCCAAAGAGGTTCTTGAAAAGCACTCAGATCTTTATTTGAAGTGCCAGGACAGGCACAAAAATAAAACAAAACAAAAGAAATAAAGAAACTCAACCAAAAACAACAAAAAATCTTAATTTTTACATTTTTGAAAATTACAAGAAAAACCTATGTTCCACCTACTTCAAATAGTTATATAATATACATTATGATTGTGATTATGATGGATGGAAATTTTCTCATTTTTGTAGCCATCCAATATTCATTCCCTTTAGCTTATTTTGGAACTTTTTATCATGCCCTGAACAACAATAATATGTTTCCTGTTCTCTATCATATTGCTTAAAAGGACACACCAATAGCCACTGCCCCAGTCTCATTATTGCGTCATTTCAGCTGGGTGGGACTATTGTACAAGATGAGAATGGTTTGTGGATTCTTCCTGAATTGAAAAAAGAGTTGACTAAGAATTGAATTTTTATAACCTTTGAGATAGATAGAATTCCCAAACTCTAACATTTTATATATTTTCAAAATCATAGAATGTTGTAACTACATTAACACATCTTCATCAAATATCCTCATCATATATGGAAATAATGAATTCCTGCAATATTTAATGGTGTGTTTTGAACAATTTTTAATAAAATGCAAAGTTTGCATTATGAACTCACATTGGGATTTAACGATGAGAAGGAAATATTTCATGCTGGGTTCATTGCATGTACCTCATTTTTTTTGCACCATCACCCAGATATTTCTGGATTCAGAGATTTTCTTAAGGCAGTTATTCCTTCCAAATACCCAGAATTTTTTTTTCCTTTCTGGGATATGGTTTCTCTTCTGATTGTGCAGATTCTAAGCCTGAATTTCTAATGTTTGAGAAATGTCCTCCTGATAACTCCTTTGACATAACTATGTGTGGACACAGTTACAATATGTACAATGCTGTTCATGCTGTGATCCAAGCTCTCCAGGAGATGATTCTTTATCAAACAGAGTACAAACAATGGGAAACAGAAAAGGGAGCATTCCTTTCCCTGTAAATGTAAGGCCTTCTGTTGTGGATAGTACAAACTGACAGGAAAGTCACTTCCTAGAGAGGTTTCTTAGTGTATAAAATTTTTAAAAATTATGGTATTTTTCCAAAACCTAACAAATTATACTTATTCAAATTTCTCTGAGATACTCTAGACATGGGTTCATGTGCTCAAGTAAAAACAGAACTTTAACAAAGACAAAATGTATTCAACCTTTCCATAATTCCTTTTAGCTACAAATAAGCTCAACATGCCCATAGCTAATGTTTTGAAAAGTAGTAACTCACCCTTTCCCTATGAGTTTCATAAGTAAAAACCAAAGAAAACCTGCTAAAACTAATTATCCATATTTTTCAAAAGTTATCTAGATTCGTTCTATCATATGTATTAAAATTTTACAAATCTCACACTGTAGACATAAATAAATTAGTTATTGTGGAAAAGTACAGCTGTGAATGGTCTCATTCATGATTCTTTACATGGAATTGGCTTTCTTGAAGAGTATCTTTTTACTTCTTGGCTGAGTGACCAGGAATTCAAAAGATTATTTTGATTATTCTCCCTAGAATTTCTTATTTTATTAATAAGTTTTTTATTGTGAAAATACCATACAGAGAAGTTAACAATTACATGAGAAAGGAAAAGAGTACATTTCTTTTCAAGCATTGCTGCCTCCTCCTTTGTTCCCCTTACCATTCCTCATGATCATCTTACCCCCCCCACCAAAGTTTTAAAGTTCTTTTTTCTACATAACGTCTTGTACATTTCATTGTGACAATGGGTCCACCTGTATCCCTATTTAGACAATTTGTTTTTTCTCTTCCTCTCCACAAATTATACCAACATCAAATACAGTGAAAACAGGGGTTATACCATGGGGGAGGGACATACAAAGCAACAAAGAAATTATCTCATAAGTGGAGCTTGGAAGGTGGCTCAGTGATAGAGTGCTTGCCTTGCATGCAGGAGGCCCTGGGTTTAATTCCTCAGCACCACATAAGCAAAAAGAATAAAGCCGGAAGTGTCGCTGAGGCTCAAGTTGTAGAGTGCTAGCCTTGAGCTAAAGAGCTGAGGGACAGCGCCCAGGCCCAGAGTTCAGGCCCCAAGATCCATCTCCCCCAAAAAAGAAATCATCTTATAAATATGTTAGAAACAATAGCAAGAAAGAAAAAACAACCCAGATGCCCCTCAGTAGATAAATGGATCAAGAAAATGTGGTATATATACACGATGGAATTCTATGCCTCCATCAGAAGAAATGACATTGCCCCATTTGTTAGGAAATGGAAAGACTTGGAAAAAATTATATTAAGTGAAGTAAGCCAGGCCCATAGAAACATAGGTCCCATGATTTACCTTATTTTCAATAACTAGTATATGTCTGAGACAAGCAGAAATGGTCAGACAAGTTGATGTTAGGTGAAATGTACACCAAGATAAGGACTCCCTAGAATTTCTTTCTTTCTTTGTTTTTTTCTTTCTTTCTTTCTTTCTTTGTTTCTTTGTTTCTTTGTTTGTTTGCTTGTTTCTTTCTTTCTTTCTTTCTTTCTTTCTTTCTTTCTTTCTTTCTTTCTTTCTTTCTTTCTTTCTTTCTTTCTTTCTTTCTTTCTTCCTTCCTTCCTTTCTTTCTTTCCGGTTGTGGGCCCTGAACTCTGGGCCTGGGCACTGTCCCTCAGCTCTTCAGTTCAAGGCTAACACTCTACCACTTGAGCCAGAGAGCTACTTCCGGCTTTTTTCTTTTTGCATATGTGGTGTTGAGGAATCGAACCCAGGGCCTCAGGCATGCAAGGCAAGCACTTTACCACTGAGCCACCTTCCCACCCCTCCCTAGAATTTCTTACATGACAATTCATTAGAGATCTCTGCTATTTTCAAATTATGAATCTGAAATTAAACACAATCAGATTTTCTCTAGGATGTACTTCAATGTAAGATGGTATAACTCTTATTGCTACACCCTTTCTGCTGAATATCCAATTTTACAATCCTGTGGGAGATCAAGATATTTTTGCATGAGAAAAGTAATTTAGAGGCAGAGTATGACATTGTGAATATTTGGATTTTTCCAGGTCTTCAACTTGAGGTGAAAGTAGGAAAGTTTTTTTCTGTATGCACTACGTGGTTATGACCTGTCTTTATTTGAAGATACGATAGAGTGGGCCATTGGAACTAGAGCATGTGTTGGATCTAACTCTAATGATGCAAAATTCACCCTTAAAATTTATTCTTGGTTGGTTTCCAGTAAATTAATCCTGTAATACAAGCGATTTAGATCGCTGAGATAGTAATATGATTTAAAATCATTAATAGCAGGGGAGCCTGTAAGATTCTTATCGCCAATTAATCACCAGAAGCATGGAAATGGAGCTGTGGATCAAGTTGTTCAGGTGGTGCTGCATTGGACAGGACTCATAGCCTGGTCCGGACCGGAACAGGCAGTGCTGTCTTGGAAAAGAATCTGTGAACCTGGCCTGTGCCGGTCCAAGTGGCACTGGATTGGACAGGGCTTGTGAAGCTGACCCCGGGCTTTTCAAGGAGGAGCTGTCTTTGCCAGGGCTCTCTGAGGTTGGCCTGGTCCGGTCCAGGCGGCGCTTTCTTGGACAGGACCCTGTGAGCCTGGCACCGGCCAGTCGAAGAGGAGCTGGCTTCGACAGGGCTCTGTTAGCCTGGCTCAGGCCAGACCAGGGGGTGCTGGCTTGGACAGGGTTCTGTGAGTCTGCCCACACCGGTCCAGGTGCCACTGGCTTGGACAGGGCTCGTCAGGCTGGCCCAGTCCTGTCCAGGCAGCCCTGGCATGGACAGGGCTCTGTGAGCCTGGCTGGGGCCAGTCCAGGCAGCGCTGTCTTGGACAGGGTTCTGTGAGGCTAGTGCAGGTTGGTCCTGGTGGCGCTGGTTTGGCTCAGGCTCTGTGAGGCTGGCCAGGTCTGGTCTAGGAGGAGCTGCCTTGGGCTCTCTTAGCTGTCCCAGTCAGGTCCAGGTGGCCCTGGCTTGTACAAGACTCTGTGAGCCTGGTCCAGGCCAGTCCATATGGGGCTGCCTTAGACAGGGCCCTGTTAGACTGGTCCGGTCCAGTCCAGGAGGAGCTGGCTTAGACAAGTCTCTGTGAGGTTGGTCCATTCCAGTCTAGCAGGAACTGCCTTGGACAGGGCTCTGTGATGGTGGCCCGGGCCAATCCATGTGGCACTGGCTTGGACAATACTCTGTTAGCTTGGCCCGGTCCAGACCAGGTGGTGCTGTCTTGGACAGGATTCTGTGAACCTGGCCTGTGCTGGTCCAAGTGGTGCTGGCTTGGACAGGGCTTTTGCAGCTGGCCCCGGGCTGGTCCAGGAAGAGCTGACTTGGACAGGGCTCTGTGAGGCTGGCCCGGCCCATTCTAGGAGGAGCTGGCTTGGACAGGGATCTTTGAGGCTGGCCCCCATCTGTCCAGGTGGCTCTGGCTGGGACAGGGATTGAAAGGCTGTCCCCAATCTGGTCCAGGCAGTGCTGGCTTGGACAGGGCTCTGTGAGGCTGGTGCAGTCTAGTCTAGTTGACCCTGGCTTTGACAGGGCTCTGTGAGCCTGGCTCAGGCCGGTCAAGGAGCAGCTGGCTTGGACAAGACTCTGTGAGGTTGGCCCCGGCCAGTCTAGGAGGAGCTGTCTTGGACAGGGCTCTGTGAGGCTGGCCCAGGCTGGTGCAGGTGTGGCTGGCTTGGACAGGACATTGAGAGACTGTCCCGCGCCAGTCCAGGCAGTACTGACATGGACAGGGCTTTGTGAGCCTGGCCTGCGTCGGTCCAGTTGGCGCTAGCTCTGTGAGGCTGGTGCAGGCCGGTCCAGGAGGAGCTGGCTTGGACAGGGCTTTGTGAGCCTGTCCTGGGCCACTTCAGGCAGAGCTGGCTTGGACAGGGCTCTGTGAAGCTGGCCCTGGCCACTCCAGTTGGGGCTGCCATGGACAGGGCCCTGTTAGGATGGCCCGGTCAGGTCTAGGAGCAGCTGGCTTAAACAAGTCTCTGTGAGGTTGCTCCATTCCAGTCTAGGAGAAGCTGGCTTGGACAGGGCTCTGTGAGTCTGGCGCAGGATGGTCCAGGTGTCACTGGCTTGGACAGGGCTTGTGAGGCTGGCCTGGTCAGATAGAGGAGCAGCTGGCTTGAACAAGACTCTGTGAGGCTGGCCAGCCCCACTCTAGGAAAAACTGGCTTGGACAGGGATCTGTGAGGCTGATTGGGCCTGTCCAGGCAGTGCTGGATTGGGCAGGACTCTATGAGCCTGGCCTGGGCTGCTTCAGTTGGAGCTGGCTTGGACAGGGCTCTGTGAGTCTGGTGCAGGCTGGTCCAGGTGGCACTGTGTTGGACAGGGCTTGTGGTGCTGGCCTGGACCGGTCACGTAACAGCTGGCTTGGACAAGACTTTGAGGCTGGCACGGCCCAGTCTAGTAGGAGCTGGCTTGGACAGGGCTATTTGAGGCTGGCCTTCATCACTCTAGGCAGTGCTGGCTTGCACAGGGCTCAAAAAGCTGTCACCAGGCTGGTCCAGGTGGCTTTGGCTTGGACAGGGCTCTGTGAGCCTGGCCCGCATTGGTCCATGCAGTGCTGGCTTGGACAGGGCTCAGTGAGTCTGTCCCAGTATGGTCCTGTTGACCCTGGCTTGGACAGTGCTCTGTGAGGCTGGCCTGGTCCGGTCCAGGAGGAGATGGCTTGGACAGGGCTCTGTGAGGTAGGCCCAGTACAGTCCAGGCGGCGCTGGCTTGGACAGGGCTCTGTGATCCTGTACAGGCTAGTTGAATAGGAGCTAGCTTGGACAGGGCTCTGTGAGCCTGGCCTGTGTCAGTTTAGGAGGCGTTGGCTTGGACAGGGCTCTGTGAGTGTGGTGCAGCCTCGTCCAGGTGGCACTGGCTTGGACAGGCTCTGGGAAGCTGGCCCCTTCGGGTATAAGAGCAGCTGGCTTGGACAAGACTCTGTGAGGCTGGCCCAACACAGTCTAGGAGGAGCTGGCTTGGACAGGGCTCTTTGAGGCTGGCCTCCATCAGTCCAGGTGGTGCAGTCTTGGACAGGGCTCGAAAGGCTGTCCTGAGGCTGGTCCAGGCGGCCCTGGCTTGGACAGGGCTCTGTGAGCCTGGCTCTTGTCAGTCCAGGCAGTGCTGGCTTGGACAGGGATCTGTGAACCTGGCACAGGCCAGTCCATGTGGCGCTGGCTTGGACAGGGCTCTTTGAGGCTGGTGCAGTCTGGTCCAGTTGGCACTTGCTTGGACAGGGCTCTGTGAGGCTGGCTCGGTCCATTCCAGGCGGTGCTGGCTTGGACAGGACTCTGTGAGCCTGGCCTGGTCCCGTCCAGGCAGTGCTGGCTTGGACAGGACTTTGTGAGCCAGCCCCAGACCGGTTCAGGCTGTGCTGGCTTGGACAAAGCTCTGTGAGGCTTTACAGGGCCAGTCTAGGAAGAGCTGCCTTGGACAAGGCTCTGTGAGGCTGGACGAGTCCAGTCATTGAGGAGCTGGCTTGGACAAGGCTCTGTGAGCCTGGCACAGGCCAGTGCATGTGGCGCTAGCTTGGACAAGGCTCTGTGAGGCTGGTTTGGTCTGGTCCAGGAGGAGCTGTCTTGGACAAGGCTCTGTGAGCCTGGACCGGGCCAGGCTAGGAGGAGCTGGCTTTGATAGGGATCTGTGAGCCTGGCCCGGGCTGGTCCAGGTGGCGCTGGCTTGGACAGGGCTCTGTGAGTCTGGCACAGGCCAGTCATGGAGGAGCTGGCTTGGACAGGGCTCTGTGAGCCTGGCCTGAGCCAATCCAGGTGTTGCTGGCTTGGACCGGGCTCCTTGAGTCTGGTGCAGGCTGGACCAGGTGGCGCTGGCTTGGACAGAGCTCTATGAGGCTGGCCCGTTTGGTTCCAAGAGCAGCTGGCTTGGACAAGACTCTGTGAGTTTGGCCTGGACCAGTCTAGGAGGAACTGTCTTGGACAGGGCTTTTTGAGGCTGGCCCACATCGGTCCAGGCGGCGCTGGCTTGGACAGGGCTCAAGAAGCTGTCCCCGGGCTGGTCCAGGTGACCCTGGCTTGGACAGGGCTCTGTGAGCCTGGCCCGTACTGGTCCAGGCAGTGATGGCTTGGACAGAGCTCAGTGAGTCTGGCCCGGTAAGGTCCAGGTGATACTGGTTTGGACAGGGCTGGGTGATCCTGGCCCAGGACGGTCCAGGTGGCACTGGCTTGGACAGGGCTCTGTGAGGCTGGTGCAGTCTAGTACTGTTGGCACTGGCTTGGACAGAGCTCTGTGAGGCTGCCTGGTCCAGTCCAGAGGAGTTGGCTTGGACAGGGCTCTGTGAGGCTGGCCCAGGCTGGTCCAGGTGGCCCTGGCTTGTATAGGACTCTGTTAGCCTGCCCCGGGGCCAGTTCATGTGGTGCTGGCTTGGACAAGGCTCATGAGGCTGGCCCCGGGCTGGTCCAGGAGGCTTTGTCTTGGACAGGGCTCTGCGAACCTGGCCCAGGCCGGTCCAGGTGGTGCTGCTTGGACAGGGCTCTGTGAGGTTGGTGTAGGCTGGTCCAGGTGGCGCTGGCTTGGACAAAGCTCTGTGAGGCTTTACCGGGCCAGTCGAGGAGGAGCTGCATTGGACAAGACTCTATGAGGCTGGACAGGGCCAGTCATGGAGGAGCTGGCTTGGACAGGGCTATGTGAGGGTGGTCCAGTCTGGTCTAGGAGGAGCTGGTTTTGACAAGTCTCTGTGAGCCTGGACCAGGACAGTCTAGGAAGAGCTGGCTTCGACAGGGATCTGTGAGGCTGGCCCGGGCTGGTCCACATGGTGCTGGCTTGGACAGGACTCTGTGAGCCTGGCCGGTGCCGGTTTCAGGCGGGGCTGTCCTGGACAGGGCTCCGAGAGCCTGGCCTGGTCCAGTCCAGGAGGAGCTAGCTTGGACAGGGCTCTGTGAGTCTGGCCACATCTGGTCCAGGAGGAGCGGGCTTGGACAGGGCTCTGTGAGGCTGGCCTGTTCCAGTCCAGGAGGACCTGGCTTGGACAGGGCTCGGTGAGGCTGGTGCAGACTAGTACTGTTGGCGCTGGCTTGGACAGAGCTCTGTGAGGCTGCCTGGTCCAGTCCAGAGGAGCTGGCTTGGACAGGGCTCTTGAGGTTGGCCCAGGGCTGGTCCAGGTGGCGCTGGCTTGGACAGGGCTCTGTGAGCCTGGCACAAGCCAGTCTAGGTGGCGCTGGCTCGGACAGGGCCCTGTTAGCCTGGCTGGTCCAGTCCAGGAGGAGCTGGCTTAGACAAGTCTCTGTGAGGCTGGACTGGGCCAATCTAGGAGGTGGTGGATTGGACAGGGTTCTGTGAGGCTAGCCTGTGCCGGTCCTAGTGGTGGTGGCTTGGACAGGAATGGTAGCCTGGCCCATGCCGGCCCAGGAGGAGCTGGGTTAGACAAGTCTCTGTGAGGCTAGACTGGGCCAGTGTAGGAGGAGCTGGCTTGGACAAGGTTGTGTGAGCCTGGCCCATGCTGGTCCAGGTGGGGCTGTCTTGGACAGGGCTCCTGAGGCTGCCCCCAGGCTGGTCCAGGAGGAGCTGGCTTGGACAGGTCTCTGTGAGGCTGGCCCAGGCCAGGCCCATGTCGGTCCAGGCGGTGCTGTCTTGTTCAGGGCTCGTGAGGCTGGACCTGGGCTGGTCCAGTCTGCCCTGTCTTGGACAAGGCTCTGTGAGCCTGGCCTGGGCTGGTCCAGATTGAACCACATATCGAGCTCTGCTTTTTGCTGGCTATTTTGGAGTGCAAGCCCTGTAGAGTTTTCTGCCCCAGCTTGCTTTGAACTGTGATCTTCTGGATCTCAGGCTTTTAAGTAGTTAGGATTCCAAACTGGTTGGATTTAGTTTATTTTAAAGAAAGGGCTCAGTCGGGCACTGGTGGCTCATGGCTATAATCCTAGCTACTCAGGAGGCTGAGATCTGAGGATCACGGTTCAAAGCCAGCCGGGGCAGGAAAGTCCTTGAGACTCATCTCCAATAAACCACTAGAAAGCCAGAAGTGGTGCTGTGGCTCAAGTGGTAGAGCACTGGCCTTGAGCTGAAGGGCACAGGGACAGCCTTGAGCTGAAGAGCACAGGGACAGCGCCCAAGCCCAGAGATCAAGCGCCAGGACCGACCAAAAAAAAAAAAAAAAAAAGAAAGGGTTCTATTTTTTAGATTGAACATGGCCACAGTGTGTGTTGTAAGCAAATGTTTGAGGATGATGGAGGCTGTCATTGCTCTAGGCTGCAAGCGTAAATCACAGATGTGACTTTGTGGTTAATAGCTTGAGTCCACGGACACAGAAATACATAAACACAAATTAGAAAGCTCAGAACAGTCAAATTTACAGCCCTACCTTTGTTGAACAAATATCAAACTAATATTTATGGTGAATTGTATGCATAAAATATATATAGGATATTTTTATTTATAAATATAGTAAACATGCTGAGTTCAACAAACATTCTTGGTATGTGAGGTTTTTTTTTTTCCTCATGGGAATTGTTCCTTGCTTCTTTTTAGAAAAAGATGTTACCATCTTTGAGATTTTTATGAGCTCTTTTTACACGGATAAAATAGCTTTGGGAGGTTGGAGACATGGATGCTTTTGTGTATTGCTATCATTTATCAGGGGTATGTAGCTTGCCTATAAAAACTTGTCTTGCCCAAAGGAAGCTTGATGCATGGACTTGGTTACCAGGTGGTCTGCAAGCCCACGGGCCCTGCCACCTTCCTCTCTGTCTCCCAGAGCACATCCCAGATCTGGGGTGAAGGCCTGGGCAAAGCGGCTTAGAGAGCAAGGGAGGGAGGGAAGAAGGGCTGATGGACAAGTGGGCCATGGAAGCACCGGTACCTATCTGGCAGTTCTGTTGGGCCTGGCTGTCTGGATGTCCCACTCGGCTGCTCCCTGCTCATATGGGGTCTTCTGCAAGTGGCTGACCCGCACGCTGCTCATCTTCTTCCACCTGGATTGGTGACTGAGCATCAACTTCTGCTGCCTGTACATCATGGCTTCCATGATGCTCAACGTTGTGCCTGCAGGTTTATATTGAGATCCACTGAAACCCCCTCTGCCAGACTCTCAGGTGCCCCCACCCCAGGCTCTTTGCAGCAGAGAAAACAAACATGAACGATGGAAAAGTGACCCTGGACACCTGCCTGGCAGAAGCGCAGAGGCTGGGAGGGGATGACTTGGACACACTTTGGTGTAGCCTTAAGAATCAGACACAGAAAGGGAGCCCCAGCTCTGCACATGTGGGGATAAAGCCACGTAGGTTTGATGGCAGTGGAAATTTCCAGGATGAGCAACAGACATGAAGAGGTGTTGGAGCCAGCCTGGCCTCCTGCTTCACTGGGCCAGCAAAGTGTCTCTGGGTCTGAAGGAGCTGATAGGAAAAAGTTCAGCCCCAGCTGCTCTGAGCCAGGCCATGGGGCCATGTGATGCCGTGTGTGTGTGTGTGGGGGGGTGTTTGTGTGTGTGTCCACCATTCCTGCAGAAGATGTTTGCTAGGGAAGCTCTCAGGTGGGACTGGCCAAAAAGATGGCCTGGAGCCCCCAACAGCCACAGAGGATCGCACCGCAAGGGAGAGCTCTGGGTTTCAGGAAGGCCCTCCATGTGTGAAGCCGGAGGTTTTAAAGGGGAACCACGAAGTGCTTTCCCCAGTGGGCTGGACCTACCTGTCCCCTTGTCCCAGCTGTCTGCAAGGCCACCTTACCCGGCCTGAAGGTCTCCCTGAGGGTGAAACCAGATGTGCTTCTCCTGTTTCCAGAGTGAACAATTGGGTACAAGAAGATTCTTCCAAGTGGCAAAAGTACATAAAGTGGTTTGCAGACAGCATTGGGATATTTGCACTATATTTTTCAAATTACAAATCCCTAATGCCATAGTTAAGGTACAGTCATAACAGTAAAAATGCCTAATTTTAAGCATTGTCTTCGAATTAATTATTTTGCATCAGTTTGGATAATGTATGCTGCTGCCTTATGAAACCAGACAAAGCAGGATGGCAAGTTGACCCTCACTCCAAGCCATTCATCTAGGAAGAGGATTTGGAACATGTTTTAAATTTTGCTTGACAGACATTCAGACTTGGGGAAGTCTCTCAGCAGAGGATTACTCGATGGTAGCTTGTCTGATGCCAGCATGATTTACCATGGATTTCTGGATCTCCAGTGTCCACCCTGCAGTCTTCAGTCCCAAGCTCCATCTGTTGTTACTTCAGCTTCTCCCTGATCACCTGATGGGAGTGGAAATGTGCCACATTGGCCCCTATGCTCTGATGAAGACTTGCTGAGTCCATGGCAAACTGTGCATTTTGGAAAATTATTTTGACCTGCAGCAAAATTTGATTTCCTTTCTCAAACCCTCTCCCTTCCAGCTTGAAATGCAGTTTGAAGAGAGGCCTGATGGTGAAAGTTGCAATATTAAATTAGCATAATCTTTTCAAATTAGGAACCTGAGCAGAAATGGAACTCTGACTCAAGTAGTAGAGAGCCAGTCTTGAACACAAGAGCTAAGATAACAGTACCAAGGCCCACTAAATGAAAGTCCAAATGGAGCATAATTTAAGCATTTAGGGAGTGAATGCATTCATAAGTCGGTATACATTTTTATTTATTATGATGCTCATGATTTTGGCAGTCTTTGGGGGTTTTACTCAGGGCCTTATGTTTATAAGACTGCCATGATCCCATAAACCCATAATTATAGCACTGTTCTTTGTTGGATAGTTTTAGGGTCCTATTTTCTGCAAAATATGCACCTGAGCTGCCATCCACCTACTTCTAAGGTTTCTGTAATCTCTAGCTATTCACTACTGTATCCAGCTTCCCTCTATACAAAAAAATCTCTGGACATTTTCGCTCTGGGTTGGCATAGCATTGAGATCTGCCCAATGTCAGCTTCTACATGGGAATGATAGGTGCACATCATTCTGTGTAGCTGTAGTTCAGTTCTTCAATTTTTAGCTTCCTAACTAGCAAGAATTACAAGCATGAATCACCAACACCTAGATTATAAGCATTTTTAAATAGGTTGCCTTCATTTGCTTTTTCATTGTATATCTTTCTCCCCTTGTAGTATTACTTGGTTCAAATGAAGTTTTTACCAGTATGCTGTAACATATGCAAGCCACACATCAGATAGAATCTGATCAAAATCAGAAGTGATAAATGATGGACACAAAGAGACCTGAGAATATTTGAATATTTGAATTTTTATGAAAGTTTATTCTTCTTTTTGAAACCAAGTTTGTCCTACAGTAAAATTCCTTTGAAACAATTCCAAAAGCAAGGTCATTCATAGTAAAAATTTGGAAGTTACTTCAATATTCACATTATGTATCTGTTAAATAAAGGTGCATTATATATCACTTAGTATTTTTTAATGTTTTGACATGTTATTAACTGCAAAAAGCAAATCTGTATACAAATTATGATTGCAACCACACACACACACACACACACACACACACACACACAATATCTATTCAAAAATGTGGAAAGCTAAGCTGGGTGCCAGTGGCTCATGCCTATAATCGTAGCTACTCAGAAGGATGAGATCTGAAGATCATGCCTGAATGGCAGCCCGGGCAGAAAAGTCCATTTGACTTTAATCTCCAATAAACTACTCAGAAAATGCCAGAAATGGTGCTCAAGTAGTAGTGTGCTAACCTTGAGCACATAGAAGCTCAGGGACAGAGCCAAGGCCTTGAGTACAATCCCCATATCTGCCAAAAAAAAAAACCTGAAAGGAATTGGTTATATACTTTATATGTGTGTTACTTTTTCTATATTAATTCATAATTAAAATAACATCTATATTATGTTAAAGTATATACTTTATATATATATACTTAAAGTATATATATATATTATTATATATTACTTTGATTATAGAATAAAATTACGTATATACATCATATTATAAAGTAACATATATATTAATTTAATTACAGAAATCAATTTTATGACATTTAAGTGAAATTAAGCCCAGAAGATAACTAAAATTTGAACAAACCCTGGTGTTGAGTCATAGCTTTCTCTACCCATCTCTAAGTTATCACAGGCTTTTTCTCAATGCTCATATTAGTTTTCACTTATTTTTTGTGTGTTACTTAAAGCTTCCACGTGTTAATATAATTTGTGTGTGTGAAAAAGAGAGAGAGCAAGACCCCAACCACATGATAAGAGCAATGACCTGTCTCTGGAACTCAGAATTCAGAACCATTCCCCAAGTGTCCCACAGGAGTAATTTAACATTTAGATATTCTTTTAAATTATGCTTTTACAATGTAATCAACATGTATAAGAGAGCTACTGCATACTATTTTTCATATAAAATATCAGTGTATGAGAAAAAAACTATTATGCCTTTTTATATATTAGAAATTAGAGGTGGGTCTGTGAAGGTGGCTTAGTGGTAGAGTGCTTACCTTGCATGCATGAGGCCCTGGGTTCGATTCCTCAGCACCACAGAAACAGAAAAGTCCAGAAGTGGTGCTGTGGCTCAAGTGGTAGAGTGCTAGCCTTGAGCTGAAGAGTTCAGAGACAGTGTCCAGCCCTAAACTTCAAGCCCCACTACTGACCAAAACAAAAAACAAAGACAGAAAAAAGAAACTAAGTAAGTAGAGGCACAGAATAAATGACTTCCAAGAGTGCAACAGCTAACTAAAGATGGAATAAGGATATGAACCCAAGCCTAGTTCACAAACTCTCTGAAGCTATGACTTGGCATTTTAGAACTGAGTTTGAACAGAAACTGCTGTTTTCTCCAAGATGCTTTTAGTGGCACTAGTTGAGAATGCAGATGATGGTGGCTCATAGAGAATCCGTTAGCAGTTTGGCATTGCTCAGGAGACATTTAAGTCAACTTCATTCTTGTTTACCTCACGATTAGCCCGTTTTCCAACTATTTCCCATGTGCAGAACACTAGTTTCTACTCATCCTCCATTTGCAAGTCCAACACTGTAGGAATATTTCTTCCTCTAACCAAACTTTTGTCCCTAAATTGCAGGTGGTCAAATAAAATAGCAGTAATAACTAGTTTTCCAAATGCAGACAGAAGTTATTAAGCTATAAACATTGCAAAGTTTTTACCAAATATTCTTTGGGTTTTTAAAAAATAATTTATAAAGTACCACATATAAAAACATGTAACAAATGGTACCATGAGCATCTGATACTCACCATTTAGTTTAAATATTAAGCAACAAGAATTTTTACAGTCTTTGAAGATATGCCTCTAATACCTTCCTAAACCCAACAGCACCCAAACCCCAATCCAGAGATCATCCCTATCCTGAATTGTTTCCCATTCCCTTGCTTTTCTTCATGTCTTTGGAGAGTTTATATAAATAGAATGAAACCAAATATGCTTTTCTGCAACTTGCTTTTATCACTAAACATTGTATCATTATGATTTACCAATAGTGATCTCAATGGCTACAGATTATTTTCTCTGCTATGTAATATTCCACTGTCTAAGTATAAGAATACACCATCATGTATTCATGCATACTATTGTATATTTACATCATTTACTGTTCTTTTATCCTTAGCAATAATGCAGCTACATTGCCCATGTCTTCTTGTATACTTGTTAGGAAGATGGATCTAACATTTAAATGGTTGATTCAAAAGTATGCCCATCTTCAATTTTATTAGTCAATGCTGTTGCTGTTCTAAACAATTATACACCTGTGACTCCCATTGCTGGAAAGCCCTTTCTGGAGTATATATTGTTTAGTTTCTTCAGTCCAACAGGTGCTCTGATTTAATTTGAGATTCTCAGATAAGAAGAAGAAGCTTATTTCTGTTTCTATGTTTCTGTTTCTTAAGTCTGTTTTTATGATAGGACTATTTAAATATATGTCCACTTTTCCACCAGAGTGATGGTTCTGTCCATAGAATGCTGTGATGAAGGATGAAGAATTACTCATGAAACAATATATTGCCCAGAAGAAATGAGTTTAATCAGCAGACATGTTCCAACTGGAGTCTTTTCCACCCCCACATTTTTTAGGGGCTAAAACACTTTCTTGGGAAAGGTCTTGGTTGCAGATCAAAAGTCTCATTCCAAAGGACTGTTAACAGGATATAGGATGTAGTCAGATAAGTACACTCAGCCATTTATCCTATCTTTTGGCAGGATTATTGCAGAAAATCAAATAGGCAGCAGGAATCTTGAGTCTTTACTCAGACACTGGATAAACATTCATACCAACAGTACTTTCCTGCTGGTATCGGGGACACTCCATGTGCATTCATACTTCCTGCTCCCAAGCATAGTTCTCATGAGGATATAGGGTTACACATATCTCCTGTTTTCATTTTGAAAACAGCCATTTGTTGTTGTGAAGAAAGCAGTATTATCATCTTCATTCTATTCTGTTCTGTTCTGTTCAGGATATAGCATCACATATTACTTGAAAGACTGAAACAATAAGAACAATTATTCCCATAGCATATAACCCAAATATGTAAAGATTCAGTTCAGAAAAGAAATTTTCAAGGTTTAGCCAATTAAGACGCTTTTGTGGTTTCTTGAGTACTGATTGATAAATATAGCTTTGAAGCTCATTTACTTTAGGTAATAAGGAATGTAACATTTCCATTTCCTGGTGCAGGGAATCAGAGAAAGCACCATGGAGATAATTTTTGTTTTTTTGATTAACAAATATTTTATTTAGCAATTTTGTATATAATTAGCTTCATACTTTTTAAGTATTTATTTATATTGTGAAAATAATGTACAGACGGGCTACAATTACATGGGCAAGGTAATGAGTACATTTCTTATCAAGCATTGCCTCCTCCTTTGTTTCTCCTTCCCATCTCCCACCTCCCCCCCTCTGCCTTTGCCCCTCCCCCACCAAAGTTGTAATGGCCATTTTTGGACATAACGTCTTGTACATCTCATTGTTGCAATAGGTCCCCCTGTATCCCTATTTAAACAATTTGTTTTTTCCCTTCTGCTCCCTAAATTATACCAACATCAAATATAATGAAAGCAGGGGTTATACCATGGGGGAGCGACATACAAAGCAACAGAGAAATCATCTTATAAATATGTTAGAAACAATCGCAAGAAAGAAAAAAAAAACATTTGAATACTTGTCTTGGGGTTCGTTTCACCTAGTATCAACTTACCTGACCTTTTCTGCTTGTTTCAGACATATAGTAGTTATTGCAAATAAGGGAAACCATGGGACCAAAGTTTCTTTGGGCCTGGCTTACTTCACTTCATATAATTTTTTCCAAGTCTTTCCATTAACTAACAAATGAGGAAATGTCATTCTTTATGATGGAGGCATAGAATTCCATTGTGTATATATACCACATTTTCTTGATCCATTCATCTACTAAGGGGCATCTGGGTTGGTTCCATATTTTAGATATGGCAACAAATAATGCTGCAATAAACATAGTTGTGCTGGTAGCTTTAGTATGGTCTTGTTTGTGATCATTTGGGTAAATGCCCAAAAGTGGGATTGTCGGGTCATAGGGGAGCTCTATGTGGAGCCTTTTGAGGAACCTCCATACTACTTTGCAAAGTGGTTGAACAAGTTTACACTCCCACCATCCTTCCAGCATCTGTTGTTATTAGAGTTCTTGATTGTAGCCATTTTAACTGGGGTAAGGTGGTATCTCAATGTTGTCTCGATTTGCATTTCTTTTATGGTTAGAGAGACCTCACATCTAAGAAAAGCCTAGGACCAGATTGATTTACTGCGGAATTCTACAAGGCCTTCAAAGCAGAGCTCACACCAATACTCCTCCAACTCTTCAATGAAATTGAAAGAGAGAGTTCACTAACGAACTCATTCTATGAAGCCATCATAATCCTCATACTAAAACCAGGTAGGGACTCATCAAAGAAAGAGAACTACAGACCCATTATTTGAAGAACATTGATGCAAACTTCTTAACAAAATTTTGGCTAATCGACTTCAACAATTCATGGAGATGTTTTATCACTAGTTTCCAATCATGTTGGAAGGAATTATAAGGTAAAGGAGCCACACATTGTTTTTCAATAACAGGATCATACTGAGTTGCTGTCTCTCAAATGGAGCCTGCTGCCATTCAATGACTTACACTAAAACATCTAGCCTTGTCAGAATTATTTCGTCTGTATGAGTTTGTCTTACTCCCTGAATTGAGTAATTATCAATAGTGGATAAGTAAGATAAAAACTGATTTTCAGGATTTCAAGGACCTGAACTTGCTGGGTTCTTGCCAGGTCTACTTTCTATTTATGGCTGAGTTAAAGAACTGGTTTTTCCAGCTGTTGATAAATCTTGACACCGCTAGTGGGAACCACTACAGTCCTGTAGAAGAGAGAATACAAGCATATAATAATATGTACTAATACTTATTATAAGGTCCTTACCAGAACCTGCTTTCTTGAAGGTCTTTTGCCAGGACTTTGGGTTCAAGTTACTTAAACATGTATTTCAGCTGCTGCAAAACCATATTGGTCACAGTTAAAAATTTTTTAGGGTAAATGAGATTTTAGTTAATTGATCTCTAGGGGATGTATCCTTTTTTCCTAGCAACTCTACCACTTGAGCCCTATCTTCACTTCTGTTTTGATTTTGGGTTGATTCAAGATAAGAATTCTTGTTCTTCCCAGAGTGGCTTTGACCTGTGATCCTCAGATCCACAGCTCCCTAACTAGAGAGGATTACAAGCATGAGCCACTGCAGCCTGGTCATTATTACATTTTAATAGTTGTGGAATTCCCATGTGACTAAAAGTTTCTAAGAAGTGAAATCTGAAATGTTTAGTTGCTTCTCCACTTGATGGAATGGCATGGAATGAGAAATGAGAAAAGTATCAATGAAAACAAAAACATAACATTGTCTCCAAAGGAAGGGGACATGAGTAATATCAGTCTGCCAAATGGTATTGGAAATTGCAGAGTTTACTTGATTTAATTCTAAGTGCTTTCTCTTTTTTTAAAGTTTACATGACATGCCTTTTATATTTTTCCTGATATTTGGAAAGACAACTGACTATTAGTTATCAAATTTTTGGTTTGACATCCATGCTTTTTATCGGTTTATATGTTCATTGCTTTGTGCTTTTTGTATTTCTCTAATAATTATATCATTGACATAGTATTTTTTCTTTATCAGTAAATGTAATATTTTTTGCTTTCCTAACTTTATTATACCAGCCAGCAATTCAGAAATCATGGTTAAACAAATAGGAGTAGACATCTTTGCTTTCTTTCTGTCTCTAACGTGGATTCGTTTAATATTTCACTACTAATTATTAAGTTTAACATTGGCAATTCCTCTACATCCTTTATTACTTTATCAATGTCTATATCTATATATAAATTTATAAACATTATCTTAAATGAATATTAGTTTTTCTTTTATCATATGATTACAATTTTTTTAATTGTGAAAATACCATATAGAGGGGTTACAATTACATGAGCAAGGTAATCAGTACATTTCTTATCAAGCATTGTTGCCTCCTCCTTTTTTCCCCTTACTATCCTTGCCCTCCCATCTCCCCCACCTCTATCCCCCTCCCCAAGTTGTAAAGTTCGTTTTTTGACATAATGTTTTGTACATCTCATTGTTGCAATGAGTCCACCTGGATTCCTATTTAAACAATTTGTTTTTTTCCTTCCCCTCCCCAAATTATACCAATATCAAATACAGTGAAAACAGGGGTTATACTGTGGGGGAGGGACATATAAAACAACAAAGAAATCATCTTATAAATACATTAGTGTATATAAATGTTACATAAACAAAAATTAAGCAAAGACAGTACATTTCTAGGATAGGGTATCATTAATTTCATTATAATATATTTCATTTCTACATATTGTTACTTTTTCAAGTACATATTATACTTTTTCAAAAATTTTCATTCATGTTTACAATTGAGGTTGGCCTATAAGTCTATACTACATTTTTCTCTGACTCAATTTTGTCATCAAAATTTGATAACTTCACAGAGTTGTCAGATAGCATTCTGCCTTTCATCTTATACTCTGGAATGATTGGCAAAATTATTTTTTTAGTTTTTTCAAAAAAAATTAACTTTTGAAGCTGGTCATGATAATATGCATTTGTAATCCCAGTGATTCAGGAGACAGAGATCAGGGAAATTGTGATTAAATTCTAGCCTAGTAAAAAGTTAAGACACCATTTCAGAGAATGCACTGTGTGGCATGTCTTAATCCCAGCTAAGTGGGAGGCCGAGATGAGAGTACTATGGATCATGGATAAAATCAGGAGACCCTATCCAGAAAATAACTAAATCACAAGAATTCTGGGAGTATTGATAGATGGAAGAGCACTTGCTTAGCTGAATCAAATACCAATGTTACAAAAAAAAAATAAACCTTCTGACATCATAAACTTTTAGTATCATTATTTTCTATTTCATTTATTCATACACTCTGTTCATCTTTTCATGAATTCTTTAGTTGGCTGCCTTGTCCATTGATTTTCAGGTTTTATTTTCTCATATAAGCATTTAAAGGTATATATAATCAATCACACCCACCAGTTGTTCTATAATCATTTTCATATCATTCAGATCTAACACATCTTAATGTCTACCAGACTATAAGTTATGATCCATGAGTTCCTTGTTTTTATTTCTGTATATGGTAACTTCATAGTTACTTTTCTTATTTATTTCTACCATTATTACACTAGGCTACATAATGTAAATATCGGTTAACGTTTACAAAGGCCCGTTAGGTTTTAAAAATCCCTTACTTTTTTGAATGATTCACCTTATTTTCTATTTCTTTCTACATTTTTGAAGAAAAATTCTTATAAAAACTAAAATGTTAAGCCAGGCGCCAGTGTCTCACACCTGTAATCCTAGCTCTGAGGATTGCAGTTCAAAGGCAGCCCAGGCAGGAAAGTCCCTGAGAATCTTATCTCACATAAACCACCAGAAAACCAGAAATGGTGCTGAGGCTCAAATGGTACAACCCTATCATGGAGCTAAAGAGCTGAGGGAAAGCACCAATGCCCAGAATTCAAACCCCATTACCAACAAAAAATAAATAAATTAACATGTTAGTAGCTTACATAAAAATAAGAAATTAAAATATTAGATCACTGGAAAAATGTATGATCTCAGAAAACAAAGGACAATGAAAGAAAAATAACTCCTGTTTCTGTTTTTTTAATGAGGTTTCTCTTACCTTTAATCATTTATCCATAATACATGTTTCTGGAAAGTCCCTGGAAAAGTTGATAATAATAATGTGTTCATGGGCATAAGCCCTGTAACCATGCTATATACACTGTCATTTGTTACCAAACTCAAAAATACTATGTTCATAAGGCAATGTGAAAAGAGTGAAGGGTAATTAAGCTAATCTGAATTGCATCTTAAAATATATAAATACCAGTTCAAGAAAAATGTATGAAATATGGAAGAAGATGAAAACACACATGCAATGGCATACAGGCCAAAAATGTGGAAAGGTTTAGTGTGAAGAATGAAGAATTACATTCTTTCTTCAGTGCACCACTGCCCTATGAGATGAGGGGTCTCCTGGGGCAAACATGTATTGTACCTGCCATCTGATTATCTCTGAAGGAATTCACTAGCCCACTGCCCAAAAGTTCACTCTCAGTAGATCTAACAGAAGAGCATTTTTATTTGAGGTTCTCAGTGCCTGAAAGGTTTGATTCTGCCCCTCCCCCCCAATAGCAATAAATTTGCTATCCAATAAATTTGCAATCCAATGACTACTGATTGGAATAAAAAGCCAAAAGCTGTTCAAGCCATGGTTCCTGATTTATCTGATTTTAATTGACCATTAAGCCTCTATATGGACAGCTCACATCTATGCTTATCACTGCTATTTTCAGCCCAGAGGAAAACATTTTATGAACATAATAAGTACAAGAGACTGAGCTTACAAAGATAAATATGGTGACTCTAATTCTTGGGTAACTCAGTGTTCACAAATCACAAATTTTAAGTCTTACAAGCCAAGTGATTTCAGATACACATAATTTTTCACATCTAATTTGTATCTTCACAACTTCTCTTTCCTATACCTTATCTCTCTGACAGTGTCAGGACCCAAAATATGTTTCTCTTTTCCTAGTGTCCAACCTATTTTTGTTTCTGTAAATAGTCTCATTGTATTGGAGTTATTTCACAATCAATTTATTTGCTTTCACATATAAATCTTACTAAAGAAATAACCACATGGATACAAATGATCTTTCTAAAGCACAAATCTAATCACTGAGTTCGCTTAAATTCTAACTTTAAAACTCCTCTCAGAGGCACATGGATCCTTTCTCTATCCCCTGACTAACCAGCTAATTATTGGTTCTGCTCCACCTAACAAATACTGTATCCAATCATACTAAAATATGTTAATCTCAATTTAGTCCTACAAACCTTGGACTTGATTAATCTATCCATAGGCAATTGACCATCGTACTTATATCAACTTATGCCTCCAAAATCAACACTACCTTTGTACTTACATGTCAAAGTCATGAGAAAATATACCTACCATTGATGGCTTTTCTGTATGCCAACATTGAGAAGAGTGCAGCTGAAATCAGGAAAGCAACTCCATTCATAATAGCCCCACAAAAAAAACTACCTAGAAATTAACTTAACCACAGAAGTGAAGGACCTCTATGATGAAAACTTTTAAAACCTGAAAAAGGAAACAAAAACAGAACTTAGAAAGTGGAAAAACCTTCCATGCTCCTGGATTGGAAGGATCAACATTGTGAAAATGGCAGTACTTCCCAAGGCTATCTACAAATTCAATGTGATACCCATCAATATTCCAACCCCATTTTTCATGGAAGTAGAAGAGGCAATCCAAAAATTTATATGGAACAATAAACGACCCTGAATAGTAAAAACGATCCTTAACAGAAAGAATAGTGCTGGAGGAATGCCAATACCAAATTTCAAACTCTAATACAAAGGCATAGTTATCAAAACAGCTTGATACTGGCACAAGAAGAGACCTCAGGACCAATGGAATAGAATTGAAAACCCAGAAATGATCCCACATATCTATAACAACGTAATGTTCGATAAGGGAGAAAGACAGCCTATTCAGTAAATAGTACTGGCAACATTGTCTAATCACCTGTACAAAATGAAAGCTAGATACTTAAACATTACTCTGCATCAGAATCAACTCCAAACGGATCAAAGTCTTCAAAGTCAAAGTAGACACCCTGAAATTATTATAGGAAGGGATAGAAGAAACTCTAGGGCTCCTTGGCACAGGCTTAAATTTCCTTAATAGAGACCCAGAAAAACAACAAATCAAAGAAAAGTTGGAAAAATGGGCTTCCATGAAACTGCAGAGCCTCTGCATGGCAAAGGACATAGCTACCAAGATCAATAGAAAGCCCATGGATTGGGAGAAGATCTTCACTAGCCATACAATGGATAAGGGTCTGGGAAAATATACTTGGAACTCAAAAAAGTAAATTCTCCAACAACAAATCCTCAAAGAAACAACTGCCCAATAAATAAGTGGGCTATAGGCTTATAGAGAAACTTCTCTGAAGAGGAAAGAAGGATGGCCAATACACACATGAAAAATGCTCAACCTCTCTAGCCATAAATGAAATGCAAAACAAAATAACATTGCGATACCACCTCACCCCAGTTAGATTGGCTAAAATCAAGAACTCTTATAACAACAAATGCTGGAAGGGATATGGCCAGAAAGGAACCCTACTGCATTGTTGGTGTGAATATAAACTTGTTCAATCTCTTTGGAAAGTAGTATGGGTGTTCCTCAAAAGACTCCCCACAGAGCTCCCGTATGATCCAGCAATCCCCCTTTTGGGCATTTACCCAAAGGATCACAAACAAGACCATAATAAAGCTACTAGCACGACTATGTTTATTGCAGCATTATTTACCACAGCTAAGAAAGATATGGAACCAACCCAGATACCCCTCAGTAGATGAATGGATTAAGAAAATGGTATATATACACAATGGAATTCTATGCTTCCAACAGAATGACATTGCCCCATTTGTTAGGAAATGGAAAGACTTGGAAAAAATTATCCTAAGTGAAGTAAGCCAGATCCAAAAAACATAAGGTCCCATGGTTTCTCTTATTTGCAATAACTAGTATATATCTGAGAGAAACAGAAAAAGTCAGATAAGATAATGTTAAGTGAAACGAACCCCAAGATAAGGACACAAGTGGTTTTTTCTTTCTTGCTATTGCTATTATAAGGTACCACATGTTTTCTTTGTTGCTTTGTATGTCCCTCCCTCATGGTATGACCACCTATTTTCACTGTATTTGACGTTGGCATAATTTGGGGAGCAGCAGGAAACAAACCACTTGTTTTAATAGGGAAACAGGTTGACCCATTGCAACAATGAGATGTACAAGATTCTATTTTGAAAAACGAACTTTACAATTTAGGCAGGAGGGTGGAGGAGAGTGTAGGTTTGGAGATGGGAGGGAAGGAATTGTAGGGAAAAAAACAAAGGAGGAGGCAACAATGCTTGATAAGAAATGTACTCATTACCTTGGTCATGTAACGGTAACCCCTTTATGCAGTGTTTTCACAATAAAAAACTTAATGAAAAATATATCTGCCATTGATCCTACCAATGGACATACAATATTGTTATGTCCAATTTTCCTGAAGGCCTTTGTTTGCCAGTCATTTTGGTGACCTTCTTAAAATTGTCTACGTATGAAATTGTAGTATGATTATTACAAACCTATCATAATACATATTTAGTTGGATTGTATAACTAGGAAGGCTCAAAATTGGAGACTCTCAACTCTTCCCTCTTGTTCTCAGTCATCCAAGCATTGTCTCTACCTATTTCCCTACTTTTTCCTCTCTCTATCCAAGACACTCTATATTTCCTGCATCCTCTTCTCTTGGTCTCCTGCTCCTCTCTTAGTCCCTTCCTTGACAATGTCCTCTTTCTCTACCTGCTTAGTCTGCTGCTCTGTTACCTAAGTGCTCTCTTGCTGTTTGCATTTTCTCTTCAATATTCACTAGCGGGATGTTTCACCATTCCTATCCAGAGCCCCTCTATTTCAATAACAGCACCAGAGAAGAGACAAATTAAGCTTTTAGTTAAACCATGTTACATAACAAAATAAAAACTGGTCAAGTAAAAAAGTCACTGATTTTTCAAAATGCTGTTACCAATTTTCATTCAAAACCAATTACTATAACTGTGGTTATACAAAACAAACAAGTCTTAGTTAATTAAAAAATTGACAAATATGTCAAATTGGTTATAATGTGAAATTCAAAAATGAATTTCAATGATGTCAAAATATTAGCAAAACAGCAAATGACTCTAAAGATGATTTGAAAAAGTATACACTGAATAACTTCTATAAGAAATAGTGTTAGTATATATTAGAAGAATATATTTACATACAAACTCAAGAAAGATGTACCTATAAGCATATGACTGAGTCTCACTATGAAACTTAGCTTTAAAAAGAATTGAACCAAAGGCTGTGGACATGACCTCAATGCTATGCATAAAGAAAAGGATATTCACTCACTTAGCAAGACGTCATGTTTGCTTGACTCTGTGTCAAAAACATTATGTTCTTATTAAGAAGACTAAATTATGACATCTAGTTGAGGTATATGATTTTTATTCTAGGACTAAGAAGGCTGAGGCTGGAGGATTATGAGTTCAAGGCCAACCTATGCTACATTCTAAGACCCTCTCAGAAAAAAGAAAAACCTTAAATATGTTGCCAAATAAATTTACAAATGAATTCATAAGTGATAGTTAGTTACCTATCTTAATCTGAAGTATTTTCTCCCTGTTGGATATATACCAAGGGAATCTAAATTTAAGTCAATGATGGCCAGAGAGAAAATCTTCCTTGCACTTGTACATTTTTACATACACATTCTCATAAATAATTTAGCTGAGTCCTAAAAGCAGATTTAAAGGAAATTTTCCAATGTTGGGCAAAATAAAATTGTACTATGTTGATTGCTTGGAGTGAAAATGAAACTTGGTTGAAAATGAAAATATTTTTGTTTATAATTATTACAAAGTCTTTAGCTATTCTTGGATTTATCCTGTAAACTTAGTATAACACCAAAAGGATTTTGAGGATTCTAGAAAAGGTTTTGAAGAAAATGTTCCCTGTGTCTATAGCAAATATATATGTATATGTGTTTGTATATGTGTGTACGTATGCATATATAATATATGCATATATACATATAGTAATAAATTTGTAAATATGCATTAATTGTATGTATGTATATATGCATATATTATATATTCATATGTATTTTTAAATATGAATTATTTGTACTGACTTTTGTTCTCTTATTTCTCCCACCACATACCCTACCCCTCACTCTTTTCAGGTAGCTTTATTAAAATATATAAATCAGGAATCAACTAAAAGCTGAAATACTAGCTAAGTAAGCCGCAAGGTACAAATATTTCTATTACAAATGATTATGCTTAGAACTGAGCACAAAATAATGGCATCTTGCTTTTTCCACCTATTATTGAAGGTAACTGAGGGTAGAAGGGAAGATACCACTTGATTAACCCATTTACAGACTGTAACCCATCCAGAATGGAAACACACTTTTCCACAGCTTTTTAGCGGGCCATAGGAAATACAAAGGCAATTATAATAGGACTATTTTTAAGTGCGTCACATAAAGGCAGTAACTTAAAAATTCAACCAAAAGATGTTCATCACCTACTGATTTCCTGGCTTTGTTTTCCACGTGAACTCAATATACTAAGTTTGTAGGAAGCAAGTCATGAATATATAACCACCTCTTCTCCTTAGCTACAATGCTCACCAAAAGTCCTCTCTTTCAAACATGAAAGTGAGAGAAAAAAGGGGACTTTGTCTCTCAAGCATTTCTTTAAACATCCAAGCTAAGCGCCAAGACATAAATATAAACTACAATCTAAAATTTATCTCCTAAGGTTTTCTCTCTATATCCTTTTTATCTTTCTATTCTGCCTTGAGCTCAGATGTAGCCCATATTATCCTCTCCTAAATCAACATGTCTTCCTATTTCTATCTCTGATGTAAGTTTTCTCCCATTTTTAATGTACTAGCCACACAGCAACTACAGTGATCATTCTGTAATTCAGTTGTGATCCTGTCACTCCCTAGTTCTCATTAACTACAGGATAAAGGCCACATTCTATAGAATGATTTATGAAATACTTCAAACTTTTCCAAACCTACCTCTTCTTCTACAACACACTCTACCGATTATCATTAACATGTTTTTATTGTAAAAATACTGTACAAAGGGGTTACAGTGACATGAGTAAGGTCATGAGTACATTTCCTATTGAGCATTGTTACCGCCTCCGTTGTTTTTCCTCTACTATGCCTTTCTTCCCCACCCCCAAAGTTGTAAAGTCCGTTTTCAACATAGTGTCTTGTACAACTCATTTTTACAATGGATCAACCTGTATTATTTAAGCATTTTTATAATGTCTGATATCATAAATTTTCAAGTCTCCATTCATGTGACTCTTCCTATCAAACTATCTTCAATTCTTCATCTCATTTTGTTAACTCTGAATCAACCTTGAAGATTTCCATTTAAGACAATATTCATCAAGGAAGCCTTGTCTAACATCAATCCAAATCATGCTGGGATGCTACTTGCCTCCTGTAATCTCAGGAATCTTTAATTTAATTTCCCACTTTTTGTGGATATTTTTTCTTCTATTATTTTGGTGAAGGTACTGGAGCTTGAACTCTAGGCCTGGGTGCTGTCCCTGGGTTTCTTTGGTTTTCTTTTCACTTCTGGCTTTTTTTTCTTGTTAACTGAAGATAGTTTCACAGATATTCCTACTTAGGATGACATCCTACTCAACATCCTGAGTAGCTAGGATTATAAATTTAAGCCACCAGAACACTGATATCTACTTTCTACCTTTTTTTAATTGGGCAGGGACCATAACCCCAACCATAAGAATTTATCAGAACTCTTTTTCTCCCAGATTATTAGTCCCTTTATTAACTACATCAATTCAGTAATCACTAAGTGAACTCCATGGGTATAACTCACCTGCTTACCACTTACATTTTGCTAAGTAATATCTTGATTTACCAAAGGTCCATTGGCTATATAGAAATCAATTATTTTTTGCTCCTTTTTTTTTAGCATTGGAGAATATGAAGACTATTTGTTAACTATTCTCAATTTCAAGTGTGAACTGATGGCCATGGCCTGAGCACTGTCTTTGAGCTTTTATGCTCAAGGCTAGAGCTCTATCACCTGAGCTACAGTTCCACTTCTGGCTTTTTAAATGTTTACTTTATTAAATCTTTTAGTAAATGTCTACTCCTTTGTACAACTACCTAAATATATATTTAAAGTCTCACAGACTTTCCTGCCCAGGCTGACTTCAAACCACCACTCTAAGATTTCAGCCTCCTGAGTAGGTAGGATTATAGGTGTGAGCCACCAGTGCTAGTTGTGATTTGTTTTTAAATCACCCATTTGAATCATTGTATACTTTTTATTCTTGTGATGTATCTGGCTGATTATGCTTCATCTCTTCTGTGGATATGGAGTAATATAAATGACTTGTGGGACAGCCTAATACTCCAGGCCAATGCTCATCCTTTCCTGCTGTCCAACTGCAAGAAATGCAAATCTTAATGACAGTCATCATAGCTGAATACATGTTGGTAGATAATATTAGCAAAACAATAACATGTAATTGTTTCATTTCACAGAAGGTATTTGAAGCTATTTGGCCTCAGCCTTGTCTTCCTACTTCAGAAGATTTCTTGCCTACTGTTCTTATCTTCTAATGGTAACAATTTATTTTCAAGTTTGTAAAGGATCAAGTTTAAAGAGCTTTTATATAAATCCTATATCCAAATAAAATCTCAAAATGTATTGCAGAAATTTAGAGGGTGAGTGATTGCAGTCTGTGGAAATTAAAAGCAGAAAAGGATAGGTAATCCAAGAACACTTTTCTTGGGAGCTGGAAAATAATTTAAAATATGATTTTTATGCCTCTGATCATTGGCAATGAGTATCCAGTTGTGCATGAGGGGGGGAGGGGGGAAAACCTGGCAGTTCTTGGGCCATAAAAATGCAACTAATTTAGATATGCACTGAGGCTAACATCTGTAATGCTAGCCAGTCAGGAGACTATCTTGGGCAGAAAGGTCTGTGAGACTCTTATTTCCAATTAACCAATAAATAACAATAAATGAAGGTATGGCTCAAGTGCCAAATTTGAGAAAAACAACACAAGAGAAAGCTTATCACATTGAGTTCAACCTCACTATTGGCACAAAAAAAAATTAGAAAAAAAAGATAATTTAGCTGTGATTCTCCACCTGCAATGGGACTCTTTCCACTCATTGAAGAAAGAGTATGATATACATAAGCTACCTCACAAGTAAACTCTAAGCAGTAACAATAAGCTAATTACCTAAGTGTGTACACTGGTAACCAAACTAATCAACAGTTTCCCCAGAAACTTCTGTAACTAAATATAGATCCAAACTCATATATTAATTTAACAATGATCCCATATTCTACCACCCAATTAGAACAGAGTTTAAGGTGCCATAAGCACGAGAAAGTGCACTGGAGCACAAAGCTACTTATATACAGGTGTGCAAACAATGAACATCTTGTTCATTGCCTACAAAGTTGAATGCTAGATTCTACTCATTTCTTCCTCCAAAAAATATGAGTAATTAGGAATAAAAATCTCAAAGGAAACTGATTGCTTTGGTTTAAAGCTGAAAAAAATGACAAAGGGCTTTTCTATCCATTTTGGGGGCATTCATTTTTTTTTCTCCTGTTTTCTACACACAAGGCCAGAAACATTTCCTCTACCAATGTCCTGATGTCCAAAAACATCCTTATCTAAGTAGAAATCAAGAGAGTGGACTTACCAGGCACTGGTGGTTCCTCTACTCAGGAGATTGAGATATGTGGATCAAGGGTAGAAGTCAGCCCTGGAAGAGTTCATAAGACTCTTATCTCCAATTAACCACCAAAAAGCTGGAAGCTTTTGGCTCAAGGGTCCAATGTCAGCTTTGAGCAATAAAGCTAAGGGTACAGTACAGGCCCTGAGTTGAAGCACACAAAAAAGAGAGATTAGACTTTTAACTTGATGACCAGTCTTTCTGGAATTCTTGAGCATTGCCTTCCAATTCCACACTTGTATACAACACTCTGAACAACCAACACAACACCCCAGAATTTCTCATGTTTTTATACTATCTTTTCCAATCCAATCCCTCATTACTAAGAATTAAGTGATATTCATTTTCTTGCCATTTTGTATTTTAGAAATCCTTTGGAAAATGATAGTAGTGTTAAGATGTTATAACATGCATGACTACCCATTGCTCTCCATTCCATTTTCTAATAAAAAGACTTATTAAATACTTACATGTCAGTTATTCTTGGATAATTGACCTCTGTTGTCTTATGCAGCAATAGGTCATTGAAACATTAATTCAACTCTGTAGAAAACTGGGGATCAGAAATATTAAGGAACTTGTTATTGATACACAGACAGTAGATGGTAAAATTAGGACTCCAACCTCATTTATTCATCTTATCCTTTTGCTCCAAAACAAACAACAAAAACAAAAGTATGGTTATAAATCTCAAGTCAATAGAGCCCAAAGCTATCATAAGTTTGAGACAAATATTAACCATAATAACTTCTATCTCTACTGAGGAAACATAAGGATTAAGTTAATAGATTCATAATATATGTTGCCATTTATTTGAATTCATGATTAAGTAGATAAAATTCTAAAATCTATCTATCATAATCACCTTGATAGATGGTAAAACCAATTAATCCAAGATATTATTTTCAGAGTAAAAGGGATTGCTTTCTCTAGAATTGGAAAGAAGTAAATTTAATGGACTGTTAATATATGAGCCCCAAGGTAAAGACAGAATGGTAAGCTCCCATTCAGTTGGTGTGTTTATGTGTGGTTATGTGTGTGTGCTTACATGTGAGAGTATACATATATGTATGTGGGTATATAAGAATTCATATATTCATATGCTTTGGGAAGCAATTGCCACCCATTGGGATTATACTTAGGCTGTTTTTAGAGAGTGCCTCTACATCTATCAGCCCTAGAAATGCAATGGCAGAAACTTTCCTGTAAGGGAAGAGTATGCTGATTAACAAACCTTCATGTAAGAGTCTATTGTTTTCAACTTCAGAAATGTCTAACAAAAAAATCAGGGATCATGACCTCCTGGACAAAAGTAAAACAGTCACAGCACTTACAGCTGGAGAAGACCGGGCCTTTCTCTTGAAACTAGCCATGATGGTTTGCTCCATCATGATGTACTTTCTATTGAGAATCACACTCCTATGCTCATACAATGCAGAGGTAAGTTTGGTGGCTGGAACAGGAGGTTTCCCTATCCTCTCCCCTCTTCCTTTGTTCTATCAACCCTAAGGTCACTTTTCTCACCTTCTTTCCTTTTTGCAAAAAATTTCTGGTGTATGTGTACTTGGTGTTACCTAATAATAAAAGTAAGGATGACTTATGTTTAAATTGCTTACAATGTGCCAGAGACTTTTCATCTATGATTTGTTTTATTCTCATAGGCACTCCATAAAATATTTAAGTATTAATATAATCATAAAATGGCAAAACCAAGGTTCAAAAGAGAGATGTTATTTGATGTAACACAGCTCTGGATGTGGTAGACCTACCTAAGATTCAAACCCATATTCTACAAGTTCCAGAGTCAATATTCATGGCACATCATGCCTTTGTCTGCATTCCCCCTCATTCTTTTTCCACCCCACCCCAGCTCTCTCCTCTCCTTCATCACCCTTCAGGTCAGAAGTTCTCAATTTTTCATTCTAACTTCCTCAGAAACTTTGAAAATATTAACACCTAAGTCCTCCATTACTCACAATGGTCACATGAAATTGATTAAAATAGCAATCCAGTCAGACATAGCTTTCAAAGTTTTCCATATGATTCTAATATATTCTCAAGGTTGAAAAGCACTGTTAGGCATCAGATTTTTAAAATACCAGATTTTGGAACCCTTTTGAATATTTGCTCTACATTTGCTGAATATATAGGGATGTATACAATTAGGGATGTAAACAATTTCCTACTGAATGAAGTGTGTAAGTGCCAGCAGCATCTCTGGCTCTCTAATGGTCATAAATTTACCCCTTAGAGCATAGATGTACCTGGCATTTATTAAGTCTGACAGTTGTTCAACTTAAGGAAACAAGATCCTTTCACATAAAAAATTGAAGATTCATTCAAAAACAAAACCAGTTTTCCATGTCATTCATTTCACTATCAAATTAATACTTTCATTTGAGAAGCAAAATCTAGCTGAAATACAGTAATTTGCTAAAATTAAGACCTCATCTTTTCACATTCCTGGCTACTCTGCTAATTTTCCAACAGCCTTCAGCTGTACACTTTCTCTATGAGAGCACTCATGCCTTTAGCTCATTCCAAAACCTCTTTCAGAGTCAAACATCCACTTACAAACAAATAACACATTCTCATCTTTATATTAGTAAAATCGGATGAGATGACCCTGAAAAATACAATTTGCCACAACAAAGTGAGTTGGGTACAGGAGGCCTACTTGTGGCATAAATCCTCACAAATATAATAGCCATCAATTCATGTTCATCAAAAGAGAGTGTATTAATATGCACAAAATCTTCTTGGTTTCCAGCCTCTATGGTAAATAGTGTATATCCAGAAGCAAAACAGTGATTACCTGTGATACTTCCTAATTAGAACTATTCATCCTCATCAAAAAATTAAAGGTATCTTACAATGTACTTTTACCAGTGAACAGCAGGAATCCTCCAGTTGCAAGGCCCTAGGGGAATAGTAGTTTATTAGTCTAATATGAGGCTTTATTTCCCATTGCATTCCTGAGGAGTCATCACTCAATAGAAGAATGATCCAAAGCCTTACAGAAATATTGCATTGGAAGAAATCACAGTATCTTTCAGTGACCAGAAATACATTTTTGTGTATGTTACCCCAAATCTCTCTCTCATTCTGAATCCACTCACCTTTGTAAAGAATGAATATACTGCTTGTTAAGAAGACTACATAAGATATGTTTGGTAAAATACCAATTAGAGTTAAAATAGACATAATTATTGCTATTACTACAAAGTTTGGTGGTATTGAATAGTGTAGAAATACAGTTTAAGGACAAGTTATTTTAAAACATGCTTTGTGCTTTTCGGTGGATTTTATAAGTAAATAAAATAAGTCGAGCGTGAGTAAATATCATAATCTATTGATGTCATTGAGAAAATTCTCAGAAGCCCAAGTCTGTCTATGGTATGTTGAGTTTGCCTAAAGCTGCTCTTCTCTAGGATCTAAACTTTACACAAAATTGGAAAGGATTTCTCTGGTCCTGGAAATGAACAATGATTCCCACCCCCATGACTACTCCCTTCCTTGTATGTAGCCCTTAGATTTGTGCTTATTCCTCTCTTTTCTCTATAGTGTGTGAACTGAAGAGTCTCAATGCACCTTGCTAAATATGTCCATTACAGAAACCTTTAATTGATACTTCAACTGTGGTCCACACTGTTGGAAACTGTCTCAGTACCCTTGCCTCCAAGTATATGTGAACCTGACTTCCTTTGGGAAAAACTCATCCTCGACCATACTGAAGAGACAATGAAAATGAATCAGAAGGTAGGAGTGCATTCTAGTAATCCCTATAATTCTCTATGCCAACTCCTCTCTCCCTTCCACTACCCCAAGTTCCTTTTGTCAGCATTTCAAAGAAAATTCCACCAGGAAGCAGATTCAGCCTGTTCTATTCATAAAATTTGTTCATTTTACAGGAAATTTTTATTTCCTGTAAAAGCTGTAAGTCATTCCAGTATTTGTGGTAGAGTAGATTTGGTTCTAACTTCCATTTGTGAAGATAACATTTACTTATTTATACACAAATAGATTGATTCTTCAAAGAAACACCTGAGCTTAAAGATGGATGTACATGCCCACACCTGATATTTCAGCAAAGCATAGAATAAATTTCTATTTTACTATTTACAGTTAGTTCTTTTTTTTCGGGGGGTCCAGTCATGGGGCCTGAACTCTGGGCCTGGGCGCTGTCCCTCAGCTCTTCAGCTCAAGGCTAGCGCTCTACCACTTGAGCCACAGTGCCACTTCCGGCTTTTTTCTTTTTGCTTATGTGGTGCTTAGGAATCGAACCCAGGTCCTCTGGAATGCAAGGCAAGTGCTCTACCACTGAGTCACCTTCCCAGCCCTTACAGTTAGTTCTTAAACTTTGGGAATGTATCTTAACCTTTCTACAAAAAGATAAAAACAAATGCCTCTTTGCAGGTCATTAATAAGAATTAGAGAAGAGTATGTAGTACTTGGCACAGAAGGGAACATCAACCTATGGCCACAGTGTGTGTGTGTGTTTGTATGTGTGTTTATGTGTGTGTGTTTCTTAATGTATACTACATTCATAAATGCTGAATTCCCCAGCACTGATATATTTGTCAACATGGTTGAGGTTAACACATATATACTGTGCTAACACTATACATAAAATTTACCACACTTATTACCAGATTTACCAGACTTATGGCTTATTACCAGATTTACCATTTATAAATTTGAAAGCTTCTATTAAGTTTTAAATGAACAATAATTACAAAATGTATAAGGTTTAGGATAATCAGTAGTGTTACATTCAACCTGCCATTATCAATTAATTATCAATTAAGTTAATCAAGTTTAAGTATATTGAGCTTTGGATTTATAGTAGCAATTTATATATCCATAATACTGTGTAAGATCAAGGTAATGTGATACCAATCTGTTATCCCTATGAAATAATCTTTATAAACCCTAGTATTAAATATCAGTGGTGGCTCAGTCTGTAATTGTAGCTTTTCATAAGGCTGACATCTGAGGATTACAGTTTGAAGCAAGCCAGGGCAGGAAACTCCAAGAGACTCTTAAAACTACTGAAAAAGAAGTGATGCTGTAGATCAAGTGCGGAGCAATAGGCCATGAGCAAAAAGAAGCTCAGGAACAATGACCAGGCCCTGGGTTCAAGTACCAGAACTGGCAACAAACAAACCTTTCATTACAATTGCCAGCACTTAAAAGATGTAACTTACTGAAGGAAAATATAGTAGTTTAGCACTATACTAGAATATAGGGTGTGAGAACATTTGTTTTGGATACACTGACACCAGGAATAAAACCCATCTTTCACATTCATTACAATAACTTGAAAGACTTATTGGAAATATATCTGAAGATTCACCTTAATGAATATTTTAGAAAGTGTTATTTGAAATCATTTTGTTCCAAATTTCTTTTATTTTTACTAGGCATAAACAACTGTCCTATTTCTGTGATGCATACTTATAAAGCATGGTTCCTTTACAAAATGTTTGGTTTTCAAAAGCGCTTCCCTCAAGGCAGAGTTTTAAGTCAAAGCCTTCTGATAACAATGAATGTCTTATACAAATACGAACTCTCCAAGGAACTGAAAAGTTGCTACAGTTAAGTAGGCCTTCAAAATATTTGATCACTACAGCCCTGTGAATGTATTATTTAAGCTATGAGCAGTTTATTTAACTTAACAGTTGAACACTTATTTATTAATTGTAGTTAGCTACACTTAACAGTTTACTTATTTAAGCTTTATACCAAGTTAAATGTTTAGGACAAGTGTCTTGTCCTAGGTCACCATATGGTTTTCTCCCACTATCTTCTCTGTAAATATAACCTATAGCTCACATATAGGAACATACACACAATGAAAAAGTTTAGCTCAAGCATATATTATAAAGAAAATTTCCCATGTAGTCACTACAAAGTAAAACATTTCTTATAAGTAAAAGACATGTCATGCCTAATTTTTAAAAATGTAGGCTATGCCCCTTGCCAAAAATGATTATTCACCTAACTATTATGACAACATTTTCTCATTTTCTTTTCTACTTTTGTCACTTATACATACATATTTGCATTTTTTGCCAATACTGGGACTTTAACACAGGCCCTAAGCACTATTCCTTACCTTTTATCATACAAGGCTGGTGTTCTGTCACTTGAGCCACAGATTACTTCTGAAATTTTGGTTGTTAATTGAGGTAAGAGTCTCATCGACTTTCTTACACAGGATAGCTTTGAACATCAATCCTAAAATCTCAGCTTCCTGAGTAGCTGGAATTACAGTCTCAAGCCACCAGCACCCAACGTCTTAAGCACACACTTTTAAGCAGTGTATTTTAGTTTTGTCTCATTAAAAATTACATAAATGGAAGCACATAGGATGTTTTTGCTTATCTGGCTTATTCCATGCAACATGTTTATCAGACCTCATCCATTTGGTTGTAGTTCACTTGTGCACATTACTGTACCATATTCTATTGTATGGGCCTATTATTGACAAGCATTTTGTGCATTATCTTTGCTTTGGATTGATATTCTTGTGTATTTCTCTTGGTACAGAAGCATACACATTTCTGTCAGGTATAAACCTGAAAATAAATTACCTGAATCATAGGATATGCCTACATTAATACAATTCCAAATGTTTTTCCAAGTGCCTATACCATTTACTTTCCCACCAGCCCTGTGAGTTCTTACTGCTCTGAATCTACAGAACTTGCATACGTCTATAATGAAACTAGTTGCTTATGTATGGCATACATATATGCTTTTATATATGATTATATAAATATATCTACCTTTGAATTACATTTTTACTCTCTTGATCAAAATTTTAATGAAACCATATCTTGTCAGGAGGATTGTGAATTCAACACCAATTCAAGCTAAATATTAAAGCCACCTTTCAAAAAACAAAACGATTTTCAAGTGTTACCAAACAAATGCAAGATTTAGATTAATCTAGGTATTGTCTTATACCAAGAAATCTATACAGTTTCTATCTTGTTAGTGGATTACCCTCTCCCAGTCCTTTAAACTTCTTTTCTGACAGAAATAGCACATATGTAAACAAATGTAGAGACAGCCAACTCTTCCTTAAAAGAACTTCATCACAATACTGAGAGAAATGTTCATATATAGATTATAAATTTCTTTCTTTTTCACAAACACTTGTTTAAGACCTTGATTACACAAATTAAGCAAACACCAATGCAAACTAAAGAAATCTGAATTAAATTTGAGAGTATTTACCATTTTTAAAGTGATAAAAACATGAAAACTATGTCCCAATTTACTTTCCCAATTACACTGACCATCATTAATTTAAAGAATATTAAAAATGTAATGTATACAAAGTATTCACATTAACCCAAGGTATGCATTGTTTATTTCTACAGTCTTTTGGCATAGATATGTTTTAATTTCTAACCCAGAAAATGAAATCTGGCCTATTGTATATACTTAATATGTGATTATATAGTCACTCTTCAAAATGCTAGAAAATGTTTTGTCTGCTTTTGGGACAAAGAATGTTTCCTATGGGCAATTTTACTTGTTTGTCTCTTGGATATTGTAGATTAAGAGAGACTGTGTAATGGGGAGGTTTTAGAGTAATTGTAATTATTCATTGATCATATGGGCTTTGCTAAAATGCTTTGGAGACTTACTATGCCATCTTATTACTTTAACTCAAACTTGGTTTGTTTTTTTGTATGGCTCACTCTCTTGTATTGGTTATGTTTTAATTCAAAGACTTGTGCCTGCCAGGCAGGCAGTCTAACACTTGAGCCAGAACTCAGTGCTTTTTTCTTTAAACTTTCAGATAAGGTCCCATGCCTTCACCCACGTGACCTGAAATTGCAATCCTGAATGGCTGGGTTAAGATGTGTACCATATTTGGCTTGTTCTTGGTGTACCATATTGTGTACCATATTTGGCTTGTTAATGAGAAAGAATCTCACTAAATTTTTATGGCCAGAATAGCCCCAAATCACAATTCTTCTATTTCCAACTCATACGAATCTGGGATTGCAGGTCTGTACTTAGTTATGTTTTTTGACATCTCCATCCAGTATGCTAGCTGGCATAATGGCACAATATTTTTTGGCACACAGTAAATATTTGGCTTTTATTAAACTTCTAACCTCTTCCTGATGAGAAACTACCTTTTTTTTTTTTTTACAAAAGAATAAAATTAAGAACAAACTCCACTTTTGAAAGGGTCCTGAGCAGCCAATAGCTCACTTCTCACTATCACAAGAAAGAAAGAGGCTGTCAGTAAGGTTCTTCAACCAGATCCTGATCCCACTGCTACCTCCTCTCTCCACATCTTTAATTTGTAGGATGAAGGCTTGTCACCCTGCTTCAAACATGACTAGTGGATGAAGCATGCCTAAGAAAACCCCAACAGGTATTTTCTCAAAATTTCCTGTCCATCATGAAAGTAAAAATAACTCAATCTTACAGGTTTTGTAAGTAAGGCTAAAAGAAGAAATAGTAGTCACATTCCAGAGAAAGTGTAATCGATGTATCTTCATTGACCATGTTAAAAAAATATTCAAGAAATTCTAAGGAGCCACCTTTCTACAGCTGGGATATAAATGTCATGCAGTTTTAAATACTAAATAGAAGTTTCTTTCCTTCAACTGTTTAAAGGCTGGGAAAACAGCAAAGTCTACTAACAAAACTGAAGATTTAGAAAGTTGTAACTTTTTACATTTTTGGTACCATAATTGTTTCTAAGAAAGAGTATAGTGAGTTTTTCATCATATATTCTTTATTAAAATTTCTCAATTCTTAATATTCCAAATGCAATTCTACTGTAAAATTTCCATCAAGGGGGGAGAATTCAGTCATAAAATTCAAAGCATATACAAAATTAAGAAAACAGAAAGGATGGGATTGGGAAGGATGGGGAGAATGATGACAGGGGTAATACTGATCAAGATGCATTGTATTCAACATCTTTGTTGAATAGCAACTCCTTTGTACACTACTTAAAGATTATTTAAAAATGTTTCCATGCACTTGTAGCTTATGCTTATGACCCACCTACTCAGGAGGCTAAGATCTGAGAATTTCAGTTGCAAGGAAGCCTGGGCAGGAAAGTTCATGAGACTCTTATCTCCAATAAACTAACCCCCCAAGAGCTGGAAATGGAGCTGTGGCTTATGTGGTAGAGCACTAGCCTTGAGCTAAAGAAGGTCAAGGACAATGCCCAAGCCTTGAGTTTAAGCCCAACACTGGGGCTTAATGTCTCATGATTGAAAAAAGTTTTAAAAATGAACAATAATTTTTAGTGTTTTTAAAATTTTTCCATCATGGATAGGAGAACAGAAATTTTGTCTAGATTTTGTAAAGTAAACAACTATCCTGAAATATGAGTGAGATGAGAGAGAGAGACAAAGAGAAGAGAGACAGAGAGAGAATGACAGAGAGTACTTTAAATCTTCTGCTGACCACCTATCTATATCAATAGTTTGGTTAACAGTAACCAAAAAATAATTACTTGCAAGCATAATAACTATCAATTAAATTTGACTGGTACCTAAATATATTTTGTTTTTAAAATAAAACTACTATATCCCTTACAACACCAGAACTACAAATCTAAAACTTAAGTGTTAGCCAGGTATGGTAATCTCATTAATTGGGGGCTGATAAAGGAAGGAGATGAGTAAAAGGCCAGCCTGGGCTATGTAGAGAAACTCTGCTTCAATAAATAAATAAATAAATACTAAATCTAATATCATACCTCCCACTAAATTAATAATTATCTAAAAATGCTGTTATTTTAGCTCTCCAGCTACACTACATTTTTTCAACTAAGTATAGATCAGATCATATAATTTCATTTGATGAAATTTGTGGTGTGTGTTTGTGTGTGTGTGTGTGTGTGTGTGTGTGTGTGTGTGTGTGTGTGTGCATGTGTGTGCTGTGTGTGTGCCACACGCGTTTGTGTATGTGTGTGCTTGAACTTAGCAGCTAGTTCCTCCCCCCGAGTTTCTTTTGCTTAAGGCTAGGCTGGCTGCTAACTGCAATCCTCAGATCTCAGCATGAGTATTTTATGTAGCTAGGATTAGAGTCATGAGCCCCCAGCACCCAACTTGAAACACATCTCATATCTCTCTCTCTTTTCTTTTTGTCCATCTTGGAGCTTGAACTCAGGGCTTGGCTGCTGTCCCTAAGGTCTTTTGATTAAGGCTAGTGCTTTACTAGTTTGAACCTTTCAATTCTACTTCAGGTTATCTGGTAGTTAATGAGATAAAGTCTTGGAAACTTTATTGCCCAGGCTAGGATTACAGGCATAACTCATTAGCACTCAGCTTGAAACACATTTTTGACATTCAAAACCAATCATAAAATTATTCATTAAACACATGATAAAATCATAAAACAACTATATCTTCATTTTAAATTCACACCAGTCTCAGAAACATTTCCATAGCTACAATTTGAGCCAAAGAAAAAGCAGAATCCTAATGTGGAATTCAGCACTGAGAGCAAATCTAGATAAATAGATACAAGAGTGTAAGTTATCAGAAACCTTTTATCAGGAAGCTGACAAATGATTTGGCTGTGGAGGAACAGGAAAGAAGTGTAAACAAATAGAGGCTTATATTCGATGTGAAGTAAGTAAAAGACTGAACTATGTCACCTGAGAGTATGGATGGGTAGGGAAACATAAGGGAGAACAATGAAATAGTTGGCATTGATCAATATGCATTATACTCATAATTTTTTGTGAAGATACGTTGCTGCCTTTTTTGTGGTTTTGAACCAGTAACTTTCTGGTGTTCTGTTACAGAAGCAATAGGAACTAACATTCTTATCCACATAATCATGTATAAGAAATAATTACAAAAATATTTTTCATTGGAAAGAACCATTGTTTTGTGTATCTAGTTTTCCATATGTGCAGCTTTAGTTCCATATGGTTCTATAAGATTAGACACATTTAAAAATAGCTTAATTTCCTGACTTCTTTGAAAGGCATTTGGCTCACAAAATGGATTGACCTCTGATACACTCCACTTTTTACCAGAAGTGAAAAGACACAAAGTTTATTTCTTTTCCTATTGAAAGTAGAAAGCCTCATTCAAGAAGCTTATGTCTTTCAAACTTCATGCAAATTATAGTATGTGAACTCAATAAAGATGGAGTAGATATACCTTACAATATCTACCTGTTCTTAGCTATCCATTCCTTGTCTTTGGCCAGTATTATTATTTAGCTCATTACCAGCCTGGACTTCATAATTCAGCTCTGCTCTCCTGAAGCCCTCCTCCTTTTTTGTCACTTGTGGGGCTTGAACTCTGAGCCTGGGAGTTGTCCTTCAGCTTGTCAGCTCAAGCCAAACACTCTACCACTTGAGCCTGACACGCTTTCCTTGCCCAGGCTGGCTTTGAACAGCAATCTTCAGATCTCAGCCTCCTGAGTAGCCAGGACTACCACCAGTAGAAGGAACCACCAGTGCTTGGCTGGACCTCATTTCTTTTCTTTTTTCTTTTTCTTTTTTTTTTTTTTTTTGGTCGGTCCTGGTCTTTATTAAGTTCTTAAATCATGTTTCGCTCCGCCAACATCTATATTAAATTAAAATTGGAATGTAATAAATACAGGCCTCCACTTCTAGTAACATACTTATTGTTAGGATTCTTGTGGTTCATGAACTATGCAAATACCTCCAATTTCAGCTTTTTAGGTTTTGCTGGTTAATCAGAGATGAGTGTTGCACATGTTTTTCAGCACAGGGTATAATCTTATAGACCAAGGCCCCTGCCACTTCCACCTCACTTCACCCAATCCCCACACTCCTGGATCCTTCTTCAGTAGACCCTCACTCCTGAACTTTGTTGTTGGTCTCAACTCATGGAAGCCTCCTGCAGCCATATATGTACCTTTTCTCTGACTAAGAAGCTTTATCAATGAGCATAGGAACCCTAAAATTAAACTGCTATCAGTCTGGACCACAGAGTTTGCTATTTAACTGAATCTCTGCTCATAAACTAAGTTTCCATAACAGGTACATTCCTAAATATTCCTACAATTCCAATTCTTTCAGCACACAAATTTTCTTCTGTATTTTCACTTGAAACAATCATCAAGAAATCACTTCAACTTCCTTATACTCTTCCCGAAAAAGCACACTGATGAACAGTTTCTGTTTCATCATTCGCCACTATTTTTTCTCCTTTTGCAACCATGTTTCATTTTATGCCTACAATAATTAGCCTGTATCAACCTTTTCCTATTTTTCATTCATTCTTTTCCTCCACTAAAAATGTCATATTAAATTAAAATAAAAAAGTAATACATATATCACCCCCAATTTATTTTCCCAATAATAATTATTGTTGCATTTTTATGTGCTTTGTGAAGGCCATTTTCTTCCTCTTTTATTATTCTTTCCTTCTGTTCTCTCATCTCTTCTCTCTTCTACCTCTGTCTTCTCTTCTCTCTACTCTTTCCTACATCTTCTATCTTCTCTCTCTTCCCTTCTCCCATCTCTCTCTCTTATCACTTCCAAGGTATACTTGAAGCTCCCAAATTCTCTTATTGCTTTTTGAGCTAGAACTAAAAACACAAACTATACCACCAGTCAAGTTCCTTTTTTGTTCTTCCTTAGTTTTTAGATTATTGGAGATAGATTCTTATGCATTTTTCTGAACAGGCCTGCTTTGAGTTCTGTTCCTCCAGTCTCCATCTCAAGGCCTCCTAGAATGACAGACATCATTTACCAGGGCCCAGCTTGTGCTAATTATCTACCACAACCTCTTATGGGCTGATACAATTTTTCTGTTCTTTTCACACGTGGAGCCTTGAAGGGTATTCATAAATGCTTCATTCCAAAATCTAGTGGATTTTGTGAGGTTCTCACTGGAATGGTCTTTTGGCCATTACTGAATTCACTAATGTTGCCCTGAACAATTTCTACATTCTCTGACTTATCTCATTTTCACCTTCACTTATAACCCTTCTGATTTTATCTGTTCTTAAGTTTTCCTTACAATGATTCTAGGAAGTGTGAATGACAGAAGTTTCCAGTAGGGTATACTTTACTGTGCTTACTAAAAATAGAAAGAAGAAAGTTAAGACTATCTTGTGAAAATTTTAAAAACTCAAAATCTTATGTTGGCATAAAAGAAAATTCTTGACCTTCTGAAAAAGTTTAGTTTTCTCCATAAGAAGAATGCTTCTAAAGAAAGACATCATGAAGCAAGGTGATGATGGCTCATGTTTGTAAACCTAGCTGGCATTCCAAGAATCTTAGATCTGAAGATTATAGTTCACAGTCAGCCCAGAGTAGAAAGACTGTAACCATCAAAAATCTGGAATTGCAATGTGGTTTCAAGTAGTAGAAGTGGTAGGGCACTTGTCTTGAGCAAAAAAGCTCATAGAGACAACAGTGAGTCAAGACTAGGCACAGGCTTAAAGCTACTTGCAAACACTACAATAACTAAGAGAAGACCCATACTTTTCAAGTGGAAACAAGAAGAATTCAGGAAGAATTCCAGAATCAGGAACAGATACCTGAATATGGTCACACTGTAATTTTATCTCAATAGCAATCTATTATGCTTTAATTCTGTAAGTTTTTTTATTGTGAAAATACTGTACATAGGGGTTACAATTACATGGGCAAAATAATGAGTACATTTCTTATCAAGCGTTGTAGCCTCCTCCTTTGTTTCCCCTTCCCATCCCTTCCCATCCTCCCCTCGCCCCCAATCCTCCCCGCTCCGCCGCCCACCTGCACCAAAATTGTAAAGTTCATTTTTCGACATAACGACTTGTACATCTCATTGTTGCAAGGAGTCCACCTGTATCCCTATTTGAAAGATTTGTTTTTCCCCTTCCCTTCCACAAATTATACCGACATCAAATACAGTGGAAGCAGGGGTTATACTGTGGAGGAGGGACATACAAAGCAACAAAGAAATAATCTTATAAATGTGTTTGAAACAATCGCATGAAAGAAAAAAACATTTGAATACATATCTTAGGGTTAAATTCTGTAAGGTTTTTTTGTTTTTTGTTTTTTTGTTTTTTGGGTCTGGTCATGGTGCCTGAACTCTGTTCTGGGCGCTGTCCCTCAGTTCTTCAGCTCAAGGCTAGCGCTCTACTACTTGTGAGCCAGAGTGCCACTTTCGGCTTTTTTTTTTTTTTCCTGCTTATGTGGTGCTGAGGAATCGAACTCAGGGCCTCATGCATGTAAGGCAAGCGCTCTACCACTGAGCCACCTTCCCAGCCCCAATTCTGTAAGTTTTAAGAAGATAATTTTTCCTTTTTTTCTCTCTTCTCTTCTCTCTCCTCTCTTTCTCATACTTTCTCTGCCCCTACGCTTATCCTCCCCTTCACCTCATCCCACACACAATGCTCCATGTGAACGACTTCAGGATTGTCTTTAAAACTCCCAGAAAAAAATCCTTATTTTACTGATCTTTGCAATAAAAGAACATATAGCACAACAAGGAATTAAACCGTAGATAATAATGCCTGCCTGGCTTGCACATTACAAAATAAGGGTAACCCAGAGCAAGATGATTAATACATAAATGGTATGTTAAATTTTAATTTTTTCATAAAAACATTTAAAAATTACAAATTTGTTTCCATTATTACCAGACACATTTAGTTCAGGGGAATAAATTTCTGGGTATCAAAGATTGAAACATATGAGCCTGTGAGTTAACTACATTAACTGCAATGTGCTATCCTTGGTTTCCAATATCTCTTGGCCATTTCATATCACAAACTGTATTTCATACACACTTCCAAATTTACGAAAATTTCATTTGTTTTATCATTGTTAAAATTAACACCAAAGCCTTTAATAGACTTTTGTAGTATCCAAATCTCCCTAGACTATGAATACAGTGGCCTCTAAGTGTTTGGGCAGGTACAACCAGAAAAATACAGCTGAAGATATTCTTCTAGAGCAATTTCCAATACAATCCTTCTTCCATCTGAAACGTATCCATATTTCTGTCTGTAGGCTGATTTCCTTCAATCTCAACAGATTTGCCCATTAATCTCTGGGGACATTATTTTAGTGCATCTTTAGCCAACATCTCAAAACTATTCAAAATACTTTCTGTAAAACAATTCCAAAGACTTCTCAACTACATCATCAAGAATCACTACAACAACACAACAACTATATTTTGGACACCAACTTCCTTCATTAACTACTTCTCTATTCACTGTTACAAAACGCATCATAAAACCACTTAAGAAACAAATTATATTGGCTTCCAATTTTCATTTAACATCTATTGAAAAGAATGGTAAAGTAAAGCAATTCATACCACAGTGGCCAGGAATCAAAGAAAAGGGAATACAAAAATGGGTTAGGCATAGTATATCTTAAGAAGATATTTCTTGGTGAACTACTTCTAGCTATGACCCACAAGCAACAATTTTGAGGGAGAGAAAAACCTGTTAGGTAAAAGATTTTTTTTAAAGTTGTGAATTGACATGGTAGGAGATAACATGTGTGCTCTCCCATGTTTCCTGATGGCTACCTATGGGGCCCCTTGAAACAAAGATTTCCAGAGCATAATATAAAAATCTTTTATACTTAAGTTTGGCCACATATCCCCTGGAGGAAAAAGACAAACCACTAGTGGGACTTTCTTGCCTGAAAATAATATTGTGTATGTCGTCCTCCTCACCCTCCTCTTCCCACTCCTCTTCCCCCTCCTCCTCCTCCCTTCTCCTCCAGCCTCTTCCTTCCTCCTTCTTCTTCTAAAACAGAACACTGTTAATTTCATTGTTGGGGCAAAAGCTCAGACACCTTGAATGCAGTGGTTTAATGAACACATAAGGAACCAACATCCCCGTCTCCTTCAAAAACTCCTTTTTTAAAATTTTGTTAGCCAGAAGCCTGTAGCTTACTCCTGTAATCCTAGCTACATGGGAGGCTGAGATCTGAGGCTCGAGGTTCAATGCCAGCCTGGGAAGAAAAGTTCGTGAGAATCTTATATCCAATAAACCACTAGAAAACCGGAAATGGTGCTGTGACTCAGGGGTAGCGCACTTGCCTTGATCTGAAAAGTACAGGGACAGCACCCAACCCGAGTTCAAGCTGACTAATAAATAAATAAGTAAACAAGTAAGTAAGTAAGTGAATAAATGTTATTGTAAATATGATGTACAGAGGAGTTACAGTTACTCAGGTAATGTGCACATGTTCTTTTGAATTGTGTTACCCACCCCCTCCTTCATTCTCTTCTGAAAGACCAAGGCCTAAGCCAGAGTATACTTCCCTTCCTACCCAAGGAAACAATGTCTGAATGAAGAAAAGAATCCTATTTCAGTGTACCACATACTCTCTGTCATTTAAAAAAATCAGAAAATGATCATAATCTTTCCCTAGAGATATTTTCTTCATGGTTAAGTGTCCACAGAGGCCATGTATCCATCTTTCTGAGAAATTAATCATGTTCTATTGCTCTAACTCTGGATAGACTTTGTGGTTCCATGGATTGACAAAAGTTAAAGCACAGGCAAATCAGTCATATCTTGGGTATTCAACAAGCTAATTCTCCCTAATTCCAAAGAACCCTTTGTCTAAAGAATAGTCCTTTATCTTCCATGCTCAGGCCTAAATTTTTAAAAAAATAGTAATCATCTTTTGATGACCAAAAGGTCTATCTAATAATACCCTCAATTAATATTTACATGTATCATTCTTGTACACTGGTCAATCAGGGAGTAACTGTGAAAAAGGCTTTCTTTGCCACCAGAATTATAGAAAGCAATTGACAAGTTGTTATGGACAGCTCCAATTTGGAGCTCAACATTTATGCATGCTTAATGCAGTTAGACCCACACTTACTATGCACACTTATATTTTAATATGAAATGGCCTTATCATAAAGGTCATTATCAATTTAAAGGTTGGACACCATATCTCAATCAGGTCTAATAAAAATATTGACCTTTTAAAACTAACTCTGGGCACTGGTTGCTCACACCTATTATCCTAATTATTCAGGAGACTGAGATCTGAAGATCACAGTTCAAAGCTAGCCTGGGCTAGAAAGTCCCCATAACTCTTATTTCCAATTAACCACCAGAAAACCAGAAGTGGTTCTGTGGCTCAAAGTGGTAGAGTGCTGCCTTGAGCAAAAGAGCTCAGAGACAGCACCCTGCCCCTGTATTCAAGCCAAACAACTCAAAACAACAACAACAAAACATAAGTCTGGCCAAACCAAGGGGAAAATAGGGGACAATTTTAAGTTCAAGTATCAAACAAAGTTTTGAGATTTGGTTAGTTATAGTTTATGGATTTTGATAAATATGTTTTCTAACTTTTACAATAAACATACCAGTAATATTGCTTTTCATTCTAGATATAGGGTTCTTTTATTTTCTCTAAAACTGTCATCTGATCCAGGAGCCAGTGGCTCATGACTGTAATACTAGCTACTCAGGAGGCTGAGATCTGAGGATCACAGTTCAAATCCATCCTGAGTACAAAAGTTTCTGAAACTCTTATCTCCAATAAACCGCCAGAAAACCGGAAGTGTCACTTTAGCTCAATGGTATAGTGCTCGCTTTGAGCTGAAGAGCTGAGGGACAGCACTCAGGCCCAGAGTTCAAGCCCCACGACCGACAAAAAATAAAACAAAACAAAAACAAAAAAACTGTCATCTGAGTTCAAGTTTTAAAATACAAGCTTTACAAAGTATAAAGTTTTAAGAATACAAACTAAAGAAAGAAAAAGATCGTGAAGAGGAGATGAAGACATATGATGGAGAACATTTTTAGAAAAGGTTTCATGATTTTGTATAAGAAAAAAATCCTGGGAAGTGGCACTGTGCTCAAGTGGTAGAGTGTGACCCTGGAGCTGAAGAGCTGAGGGACAGTTCCCAGGCCCAGAGTTCAGGCCCCATGACTGACAAAAAGAAAAAAGATAAAATCACGAAAGAGTAAGGTTACTATAAGAATTAAGACAAACCCCAGAAAGTTCAAGGAGATAATAAAGGGTAGGGGAGTATGTTTTCAAATATAGGTAAATAGATAGATAGAACTTACAAAATAATTACATGTGATTAGATTGGCTATAATTCAAATAATTGTCCACGGGTCTTACTTAGGTCATATTATTATGAAGCAAATGAGTTCTTACAAATATTCCAAAGTGACTTAGAAAATATTATCAAAGTAATTTCTTGTGTACTATTGAGTGATATCAATCTTTTGACTACTTGAAAAACTGTATCCTAAGTCAATATTCAATCAAGTGACATCTATCTCAGGATCTTTTATTGATCATCATACAACTAAGTATGTAAAAACTGTTGTTATGGGGCTGGGAAGGTGGCTCAGTGGTAGAGCACTTGCCTTGCATGCTCGAGGCCCTGGGTTCGATTCCTCAGCACCACAAAAGAAAAAAGAAACAAAGCCAGAAGGGGCGCTATGGTTCAAGTGATAGAGCGCTAGCGTTGAGTTGAAGAGCTGAGGGACAGCGCCCAGGCCCAGAGTTCAGGCCCCATGACTGGACCAAAAAAACAAAACAAAACCAAAAATATTGTTAATTGTTGCTGTCTTTATATTTTAGTTCCTCTATATGAACCCATTTTAGGATACAAAGCTGACAAGATAGGATACCAAGCAGGTACCCTTATACCACACCAATCAAGCTTTTGTCCATGAGTCCCTATTGCAGTGATAGCTTTTCAAACTTAATGGGTTCAAGGTAATCCCTGTTTGGGAGTCATTTCTATTTATCATACTGTTGCTGCAATTTGGCCAGTTTTATTGACAGATTCTCTCCTTCCTGGCCTGTTAGTATTCTGACTGAAATGTAGAATATTACATGAACTGAGATATCTCATCACAGCACTGAACAAAATCACTTTCTGGATACTTTCTCAGCAACAAGAAAGATCAAAGTTTATCATGGGACAAAGTTTATCAAGGGAACAAAGTTTATCAAAGGCCAACACAGAGCCACTTGAAAGAAATAACTGCTCAGGTAAGAAGTGATACTCCAAGTGAAGTCACTTGTGCTTGTAATTTCAAAATTAACTAAAGGTCGAGAAAAATATTTATAAGCATAGTACCTGATGCTGATGCCTGTCTACGCCCCAAGAAGATGGGAATTTGTACCCTTGTATTTCTTTTTTTTTTGTATGTAATATATTTTTATTGTGAAAACACTGTACAGAGGGGTTACAATTACATGGGCAAGATAATGAGTACATTTCTTATCAAGCATTATAGCCTCCTCCTTGGTTTCCCCTTCCTATTCCTTCCCATCCTCCCCCCCACCCAATCCTCCCCACTCCCACCCCTCTCACCAAAGTTGTAAAGCTTGTTTTCGACATAACGACTTGCAAATCTCCTTGTTGCAATGGGTCTACCTGTATCGCTATTTAAACAATTTGTTTTTCCCCTTACCCTCCACAAATTATACCGACATCAAATACAGTAAAAGCAGGGGTTATACTCTGGGGGAGGGACATACAAAGCAACAAAGAAATAATCTTATAAATGCGTTAGAAACAATCGTATGAAAGAAAGAAAATTTGAATATATATCTTAGGGTTCATTTACCTAACATCACATTATCTAATCTTTTCTGCTTCACTCACACATATATTAAATATTGCAAATAAGGGAAACCATGGGACCTATGTTTCTTTGGGCCTGTCTTACTTCACTTAATATAATTTTTTCCAAGCCTTTCCATTTCCTAACAAATGGGGCAATGCCATTCTTTCTGATGGAGGCATAGAATTCCTTGTCTTTCTTTCACCAGCTATTAATAAGGCTCCACAAAAAAAAAAAAAAAAAAAACAACTGAGATATTCCTTTCCATATACGGTGCTAACAACTTGAAATACCATGAAGCCTAGATTAAGAAATAGAAGACATTTTTCATGTGATCTAGTCAACAATAATTTGTAACTAATTACTTAGTCCAAATGTTTATAGATCTACAGTAACAAACTGACTTCCTAGCAGCTATGATTTCATTTTTAAAAATTCTCAAATACAGATATGTGGATACAGGCAAAGGGCATGTCAAAGGGATGTCAGAACAAATCTTGTTCAAACTAACATCTAGAATAATCCCCACAACACATATCAACTTAGACAGTAAGATCCTCAACATGGGTCTCAGGAAAGATACCTGGTTTGGGTTGCCTTGACTATTACCTTTCCTGAGACCTCTATCTAATACAATAATTCTGGTATTTGGTCCCTCTAGTTTCAACCTGATTGTTAAGCTTGAGATTGGAGCCTATCAAGCTACAAATTGCCATTAAAAGAAACTTAATATAAATTGTCCTTTGCAGTTTTAATGTATTCCAAAAGGACAACACACAAACTATATGCTATCTGCCTAAAAGACCCTTCCTTCTAGGAGGATGACAAACAAACTTGCTGCACTCTCCTCTCAGAAAAAGTGGCCTGGAGAAATCATTGCCAAGAGAGGCAGCATTATAGGGCAGGTCTCTAACAACCTGAATCTAATGGTTAACAAAAATAACAGCTTCCAATATTTTTCCAAACTTCAGTTTACCTGCACAAAAATAACAGCTTTAAAATTTCCCAAACTTCATTTTTATCCTGTGGAACTTTATCCACATGAATATCTTAGCAATAGAACGTGGTTTCATAAGAGCCACAAAACTTCCTCTCCACCAGAGGAAATACACTCATCGAAGCCCAACTATAGAATGAATCCTGTCACTGAAGTACAGATTATATAAAACAAAGAATTTAGCCAACCTACAGAAGCCCGAAGAAGATAGAGCACACCAAAAGATAAGAAAAAGGCACATCTTGTTGAAAAGAGATTCACTATGTCAGATATTATTTAACAAAGAAAAAAAGGTACAGTTGCAGATTGAGAAAACACTATCCAAGGTCTGCAGGCTTGGGAATACCTGCCTGAGAGGAAAGACCAGAGGGCTGTGAATCTTTATCACTAGGGCGCTCTAGGAAATCTGTGTCTATGAGAAAAACAGCTCAAATAAATCAAAGAAATGGAATCATTTGAATGAGAATGAAGCTGGTTTCTGCCAAACAGGCTTGGAACTCCCTGCTGAATCAAAGAATAGACACATAGCACCAGCCAGCAGCAAAATCTCAGAGGTCCTTTCCTCCACCTAAAGTTTCAATTAAAGTTTATAATACACACAGAGGGCAATATTGCCAGAACCACAACATCAAAATTACTGTGTTTTATTTATTGACTCAATTGTTCAACTCTGGTTTTTCCAAATTGTAATTTATAATAAGGCCGTTTAACTTCACCAATCATTTAATCCATTTAATATTTGATTTCTCTCTTCTTTAGTCTCTATTTTGTTTATTTTTAAACTGAATCTATCACATCTGAATCACATCCTAACAATCCTTTCTTTGAAATATATTTCCATCCCTTCATTGCCACTTCTCCTCATCTATACTACCCATACCTCATCATCCAAGATATAAACAAATTCAGAGAGGATGGATGAAAAAAGACCTTACAAACAAAACTCATCAGGAATTAAGGAGTAACTATACTTATAACGAAATCAATTGCAGGTCAAAATCAGTAAGAAGAGACTAAAATATTATCACCTCATATAATAAATGGAATGAATGTTCCATGAAGAAGAAATTATGGGGGTCAACATGTATTCACTTAATAGAGGAATACCAATTCAACAAACAATCCTGGACTTACCAGTACTGACAAAATCCAAAATAAATAAAAAATAATAATAAAACCCATTTTGTTTTATTATTATTCACATCTAAGGTGAATCTCTTCTTTAGTTAACTGGTTTTTTGGTGAGAGTGAAATATGGATATGAATCTAAGTAACTTGACTGCCATCTTGGCATCTTGCTATTAATTATACATGGGGACTTTCCAAACTCTAGAGGTTATAGAGGACACTCTTTGGACTGTAATAATTGTCATGGGCTCCAGGAAACTACCACTTCATCTAGGTAATTGGGGTCCTGATTGTCCTTTATTTTCCCTATGAATCATCACTTTATTAAAATTAAGTATCCCCACCAAAACATTTAACCTATATATTATCACTTTGTTAGAGTTAACTATCCCCACCTATTTTGCCTATGTATAACCATTTTATTAAGAATAAGTATATTCAATTTGCCTTTGTATAACCACTATTATTAGGAATAATATCCTCATTTAGCTTGTTTTGTTTTATGAATGACACTTTTGTTAGATTGTTAAGATTTGGTCTTCACCTCAAGTACACGTCCTTGTCTTTAGAAACTATGTGCTAGCTCTGTTCTGGGCTTCTGGTCTTTCAGACAGGAGTCCACCATGCAGTCGCTGGCTTTTTAATAAATACTCCAAATTCGACCTTCTAAATTGTGGCATCTCTGAATCCCAATAATTGAGAATACCTTACAACAAGAGTACATAAAGTCTTCCATTAACAAACACATTTTACAAACATATATACATATAGATATACCTATATATCTATATGCATATATACTTATATATCTGAATGTATATATATATATATATATATTTCCTCTAATATCAGGAAAAAGACAGGATATTCATTTTCTCTACTAATTTCCAATAAAGTGCTGAAATTCCTAACCTCAGCAATAAAAGGAAATGATACAAAAGGAACCCAAAGAGGGAAAGAAGTAAGGAAATTATCCTCATAAACAGATAAAAACTTACTTCTGAAGTACCTAGATAAACCCCTCATTCTCAGGTGCTGAAGCCAATGAATACTTACAGCAAATGAGCAGGAAAAGAAAGGAAAAGTAAAGGAAGGAAAGAGAAAAAAATCCATTCTTTCCCATATATGAAAAAAATGAAGTTGAGGATTAAATTGGGAAAGAAATGCTCTTTGTAATAGTCTGAAAAAAGTAAATTAAAATACCAAGTAATCAATATATATATATATATATTGATTACTTGGTATATATATATTATATATATAATATATTATATATAATATATATACATATATTATATATATATATATATATATATTATATATATATATATATATATTAACAGCTGAAGGACCACTACAACTAAAACTATAAAATATTGAAGAAATAAACTGAAGAAATGATTAGGAGTGAAAATACCTCCAAGTTCTCAGATTTGCAAAATTAGTATTGTGAAAATGGACATACTGCCAAAGGAAATCTACAAATTCAGTACAACATACATAAAATCCCAATGTCATTGTTGACTGAGATAAAGACAATATAAAAATTCTAATGAAAGTTCTAGAACAACAGAAGGAATTTTGGGTAAATTAGCAATAATGAACGAAGGTATGACATTCCAAAACTTTAACTTTACAATGAGCTACAGTAGCAAGTAAGATTGGTACTGGCACAAAAATAGGTTTGAAGCCCAGTAGTATAAACTAGAAGTCGCATTAATAAACCCATATACTTGCATGCATCTGGGATTTGATAAAGTAGTAAAAAGTACATGTTGGAAAAAATGGCAATCTTTAACCAATGGTGTTAGGAAAATTGGATATTTGAATATGGCTGGCACCTTATTGGTTACAAGGTTGGGTGGCAGGACCTAGCATCTTGTCTTCTTGCTGGGGGAAGGAAATGCCCCCACCCATCACCTACCTCCCAGGTGATGGGCATGCCTGGAACCATGGAGGCTGTAGCCAGCACTTGGCTGAGAGGTTAATGAATCTGTCAGTCCATTGCCTGGGACTGGGAATTTCCTGTGGCCCTGCCCTGGGCTTGGGCCCTATTTAGGCCCAGACCAGCCTAGCTGCCTCTACCATCATGTCTCCATGATCCTGTCCTCTGTCCTGTCTTCTGGCTTGTCTCTGGTCATCATAACATCCCAAATTTTGTTCTCCATCAGAGCTGAATTAGCTTGCTGGTATTGTTTTTGTTCTTTTCTTCCTCTCTCTCGTTTTTCATAATTCTGTTTTGTGTAGTTGAGTGCAGCAGGCCTTTGTAACCAAGGTCTGCCTGTAGCCTGCTAATTGTATAATAAAGACTCCAATATTTTATATTCGAAAATGTGGCTTCTGGGATGATTCACCTTATAACACATCCATATGTAAAAAAACCAAAGCTGGATCTCTTGACTGTCACACTGTCTACTCAAAATGGAACAAACACTTCAATTTAAGACCTAAAATCTTGAAACAAATACAAGACTGGTTAGGAGGAACACTAAAACTACTGGCATATTAGGAAGGAACTTTCTGAATACAAACCAGGGGTTCAGCTTATTGATAATTGAGAAATCATTTTGTAACAAGGCAAAAAATGTCTGTACAGCAAAGTTTGTATTTAATCAAGAAAAAAAAATCAATGTACTGATAGCCAAAGTACAGCCATTCTGGACTTTTGAAGGCCTTTACTGAAAGTATCCATTGTAAAGGCCTTTACTGAAAGTATCCAATGTGAGGACTTTTACTGAAAGTATGAACTCAGGTTCCTGGAAAAACTGCAAAATGTCCTAATAACATTCTGCCCTAGCTACAGCCTAGCAATAGCCATCAGTGGATGACAGGAAGGTACCTAAAGCTCCAGATGTTTCTTAAGATAACATAGTTAACATAGTTTGCTGCTTAACAACTTAGCTCATGCACGCCAGCCAATAAGATTGTTACAAGATTCACTCACTAAATTTCAACCAATCATATAACCCTTAAGTTGGAAACCCCCTACCCTTGCTAAACTGGGAAGTCAGGGCTCTCAACTCTGACCTGCTCCACAGGTGCCCGTTGTGAGTCCAGGCTGGAGCTTGCAATAAATGACTCTCGTGTGCTTGCATCAGAATCAGTTCCTTGGTGGTCTTTGGGAATCCTTATCTGGGCATAAGATCTCAAAATAGAACATCTTTATCAGCTATACATCTGACAAGGGCATAATATCCACAATAGACAAGGCACTCCCAAACTAAGCTGTCCTAAATTCAGTAAACCAATGAGTGGACAAAGAAATCACAGAATTTCTCACAAAAAGAAGAAAGAATTACCAATAAAGACATGAGGAAATGCTCAAAATTCTCATTTTAATATGAATCAAAGTAATATTGCGATTTCATCTTACCCCTGTGAAAGCATCCTATATCAAGTATACAAAAAATAAATGCTGGTTGTGAGTTGAGGAAAAAGGAGCTTTATTATACTGTTAGTGGGAATGAATGTAGTGTAATATTCAGGAAGACAGATTAAATATTCCTAAAAACTCAACATAAAACTAGCTTGTGATCAAGCAATACCATTTTTGGTCATCTATGCTGAATATTACAAGTCAGTTTGCAGTAAAGACTCTTGAACATCTATGTTTCTTTTTTCACAGTTTTCTATAACCAAGGAAATCAAACCGCCCAATGCTTTCTGAACGGATAATGAAAATGTTGTGTGTATTATATATGTGTGTGTGTATATATATATATATATATATATATATATATAAACACTTTTAAATCAAATGTATAGCATAAATTATTACTCCTTTTAAATTCTTTAATAACTGATTAATAAGAAAAGTCAAAGGAATAAAATTGGTCTCTTGCTTTCCCTTATCTAGTTTTCCTGAATCATGTCTCTCTACTTTGTGTGATCACCTCCAACCATAGGCTACAGAGAATTACTAAACCTGGAAACTTGCTACTCTCTTCTTGAAAGGTTCTTCAGTTGTTCCACTCAGTATGATTATATCATCTTCTGCCATCAAAATAAATATAACACAATGGCTACCACTCAGAGTGCTATTTATTCATTCATTAGTTAACAGATTTAGCTGAGAGTAAAGCACACCTGTTCTCCTATGTCAGTTGAGGCCTCATTATCAACCAAAATAAAACCTTAAGTTCTATGACAAACAGCTGCTTGTCTCAAAACATGGCAATTGGTTCTGAGAAAGCAAATATTTTTAAGCGGTACACTTAAGAGGACTTCTTAGGGTAACAAAACTAAACATGTTGCAATGTACAGAGAAGAAATTATAAAATCAACTAAGACTTCACAATTGCTGTATGAAAGACAATCAGTCATTGACACTTTATTGGTTCAAACGTATTGTGTGGTCTATTTGTTCGTTGCCAGACTTATCAATCACACCAATCAACCATCTATGTAGTATTCTTGACTTCCATATTGCACCCTCCCTCTCTGTTTTCTTTCTCTTTTTCTTTTTAAAATGGAAACCATCACATCTGAACCATAGTTTCTACAAGTTAATCCTCTTTCAAATTGGGCTGTAGATCCCAACTGTGTAAAAAGTTAAGGGATCCCAGAAACCTAAAGAGGAGAATGGGCAGCCATCTTACAACAGCCTGAAAAGACCACTGACAGCAACTACTATAGGAAAATTATTTTGGAGAACGACAGTACACTATCTTCTAGAGTCTGGTTTAACAAGGAAAGCTACAGCTAAAGATTCTTAAAATTACTCTTTGTAAGCCTAATAGCTATTAATCTGTATAAGATTATCTCTGGTTTCTCCAAGTTGTAAATCAGAAGGAGGTGATTCAACTTTCAATCATACCACACTTATCCCCATTTTTTCTTCCTTGCTCTTCTTAAGGGAAATGATTGTATCTGAAATATAATAGCCACCAATTATTCCTTTCTTCCTTTCTTTTTCTTTCTTTCTTTCTTTTTTTTTTTTTTTTTTTTTTTGCAGTCACATGTTTTAAACTCTGGTCTTCGGCACTGTCTCTGACCTCTTTTGTTCATGGATAATGCTCTACTACTTCGAGCCACAGCTCTAATTCTGGTTTTCTGGTGGTTTTAGAGATAAGAATCTTACCAATCAACCTTCTCCATTTAATCCTTGAGCTTCATATCACCACACTTTTCCCCCTTTTTTTCTTTTTCACACTTCTTTAATGGAAATCATCTTATCAGAACCATATTTCCCAACAATTATTGCTATCATATCTGAGTTTCAATCCCTGTATACAGTAATATATATTACTCATGTATCTCCCACCTCCATTCTCTAATTTTTATCAATAACAAACCACCTCCTAATAATCTGCTCAAAATATGATCATTTGTTTTTCTGTTCTATTTCCTTTGCTGTGTTTTTTATTTCAGCCATCTATTTCCTGTTTCTGAATGTCCTATTGGCTAATGTACTTCTTTCTCTTCTTCTATTATCCTTTCTCTTTTTTCCTTGTCATTCCTCAGACTCCTTATTACTGAAGTTTGCACCTAAACATCTGTGTATGCATTTATTCTTTTCTCCACAGTTACACAATACGGGGTCAATACAACATTAGATACCTTTCCCCTCCCCTGAATAACTCATTTCATCTCCCCACTAACCTGTGCTGTAAATACCAACTCTCAATACTTCCCAACCTATATTGTAAAATACTTCCAATTATTCCAACAGAACTTCCCCTTCATCTCTGAACTACTCCGACTCTGTGAATTATAACCTTCCAGAACAGGAAGTCTCTCAGGAAAATTCATATATTTATACTAATTACTTATTTTTTTTCAAAAGTCAAGGGTACAGGATAGATTCTATTAGTGTTACAGGGTACAGGAGAAATCATGAACAAATTTCATGTACTTGAGTTAAAGTAAATTGAATATTGAGTGATGTAATGACAATAAAAGTAAGAAGATTTGTACATATATTTAAGAGATGATCCATGACACACACACACAGAAAATGAATTCAAACAACACTAAAGTTCTAAAAATGTCATATCCTGTATTTTAAAAAGTCCTTGATTCTAACACAATAGAATGATGTGTACAAAAATTGGTAAATAAGTACACAACAAGCATGAAAATAAAAAATACAAATAAGAAACCACTATGCATGGTGACAAATGCTTCTTATTTTCAACATGCTGGGTGCTAAGGCAGAACAATTGAGTGTTTATGGACAGCCTGTGCTAAAATAATAAAATTCTGTGGGAAAACAAAACCAAACAAACATAAGAATAAAAAAGTTTGTATGTGATCAACTCAAAGAAAAAATAAAAGTAATAACTCAGGGACACATAACATAGCAACAGATTCTCAAGGGGAATAAGGGAAGATTAAATTTGGCATATAACCAAAAAAACCACACAGAAGAAAGTCAAAGTAGAAAAGTACATAGAGGGGGAAGAATAATAACAGTTCTCTGGACCAGGAGAGGGAATAAGAAGTCAGCAAGACTATTGATTTTTATCAATTTTTATCAAGTTATCCATCCTAGGGATCCGTAAACTCAGTGGTAGGAAAAATAAACCAAAATAAAGAGAAAATAAGTGAAATGAGGCAAAGCCCTCAATCAATTTTCCTATTTTTTAAAATATGTGGTTTCAACTGGAGAGAAAATAATGCTAATAACAATACCTAACTGCTAGCCAGCTACTGGAGGTTCACACATGCAATCCTAATAACTCAGGAGACAGAGATATGAGGACTGCAGTTCAAAGACAGCCAGAAGGTCAATCAGACCTCTTACTCCAATTGCACAGCAAAAAACTGAAGTTGTGATGCAAGTGGTAGAACTCCAGATTTGAACAAAGAAGCTGAGGAAATGAGATCCTACATTGAGCTCCAGTTCTAACATAAAGCACACCCCAACAAATAACTAGTATGTTGCTGGCAATAATAGGAAAGGTACTACATTTAAATCTGTATTTCATAGCTAAAATATAAATAAATTCATACATAGTTTAAATGAAGTCATGAAAGCATTTTAAGTAAACAGACATCAAGTTTTCTAACTGTGGTGTCAGGGAAAAATCTAAAAGCAAAACACAAAAATAAAAAGTAAGAAAACACCAAAAAATATTTGAAAAAATCGTTTTTATATGCATGATAGGGTGACCTCTACAGTGATTGGTTAGTTCCTTTTCCTCCCCTTTTATGCCATGCAGGTTTTTTTGCTTTAAAAATGTTTGTTGTGTGATAATAAATTCCTGCTTGACTTGACTCCCTGCTGCATCTGTCTGTCTCTGAGGCTAAGGGAGGCTGGGGAATGGGCAAGTGGCCCACTTACCTTTCCTCAGACCCTGTCCATCTTCCATGAGATGGACAAAAACCCAACAGATATGTTTATGGTTTACAAAAATTAATTTGCAATACATTTGATAGTTAATATCATAAACTTTTTAAAAGGTTTTAAAGCCTTTATATACAAGTGTGCAGGCAGCAAAATGAATACTACAACTTTTTTTAGTTGTTTTTCAAAACTCACTAAAATGAAATCTTTCTATTCTACAGTAGTGGCTCACACTTTTAATCATAGCATCTCAGAAGGCTGAGGGTCTTAGCTCAAAGACAGCCCAAGCAAGAATGTCCTTAAGACTCTCATTTCTAATTATACACCAAAAAGCTACAAGTAGAGTTTATAGAACAAGTTGTAGAGGACAATAAACTACAAAGCACCAGTAAGGCCCTGAGTTTCCTCCCCAGTACTGGCACAAAAGACAAAATAAAACATATTTGTAATCAAATGAAATAAATTCATGTATTACTGAGAGTAATATAAATTGTCATAAATTTTCTAGAAGGCCCATTGAAAATATGTATAAAAAGTACTATGCACAAATGTTCTTTAATCAGTTGGCCTTTTACTCAGTGTAGCAAACATTAAATTTAAGGCAGCTTGGTAAGATAAAGTAATACTTATCTTAACTTAAAAGTACTATTATAAGATATTAAAAGTTGCCGCCAGTATTTCTCATTCTCAGTTCTTGCTTCCTACCTCAACATATAAGATTAATAAACTAATATTATTAAATAACCAATATTATCTACTGGTTAGCAAGAACTTATCCAGCGACTGAAGGAAAATAAACTCCTCCAACAGCTCACTCAAAAAGTTCACTTCATCTTCTACCACAAAGTACATCTATTCACTTTCAATTCACCTATTGCCTTTATAAATATAATCCCTTTCCTGCTTCTAGTGACTAAAAATCCAAATGGTCATCTTCTTCATAAACAACCTCAGTAAAGATATAGCACAATTGCATCCTTGGACTCACATGACTTAACCAAAAGAAAACTTCAATTAAAGAGGTAGCAAGACATTTGTGAATGGAATATATAAATTAATCTATTCCATTACCATTTGCTCTATACCTGCTGCATGAAAGCAGGACACATTTTCTAGAGCTAGGATTAGAACTCAGAAATCAAGACTCAAGTTCAAGAATAAATATAACAAGCACTTTGGAAAAACGAGGAGTGGAAGGGTATCAATTCGTTATCATCACAGTGATTGAGAATTGTATCCTCCCTTCCCTCCCTGAGTCTCACTGAAGATTATGTGACAGGGAATTAGTTCTTTGCAAAGAGCACAGAGTTCATTTTTGAGATTCCAGCCAGCAACATTTTCTGGATTATGAGGGAGATAGGTAGCTTAGGTGCTACCTATCATCTGTACCTAGATACTGAATCCCCTTACATAAAATCCTCTGTATTTTTTCAACATTTTCAATGGCATGCTAATTTCTTTTATTGTTTCAGTGTTCATTTTTTGGTTTTTGATTGTAAAAATACTGAACAGAGGAGTTACAGTTACATGAATATGGTAATGAATACATTTCATATCAAGCATTATTAGCTGCTATGTTTTTAATATCTTAAATTTCTTGATTATTTTATTCGTGCCTTAAGAGGACTAGAATGGAAAAAATAATATTTTTCCACCATGAGCTCATATTTACTCTAAGATACCAAAACTGCTTATAATTGTATATATTTCTCCAAACTCATTTTTCTGCTTTGGCTCCATGGATTGTATATCTTTATATGCCAATTAAATTTGGTATGCCACACATGCAATAACTGACCTAGGGTATGAGGTTGCCATGTTTCTATTTCTCACTGTATATGTATAAACATATGTATGTTTATACAGAAGCCAATTTCTTTTCATTCTAATTTATATGAATTGGACTTTTGTCCAATTTCGTCCAAGTTTTCTGGTGTCAAGTAATTTTTTATACTTTGAACACAGTGTGAATCACATGTCATACACTCAACTTTTATGGAGAAATTTTTGCCAACTGTGATGTGGTTTATCTACCAGATTCCATCCATGCGGGAACCATATGGCAAAGGTGCTTTCTATCTATGCTACATTTCGTTTTGTTAGTCACTGAAGAGTTAGTGACTGCATTTTAGGTACAGGTTCAATAGTAACAGTGGGGCAATAAGATGCCTTAGAGAATAAGACTATTAACATGTGATAGTTATACTGGCATAAATTTGTGTGCATATGACATCACAAGGCTGATAGCTCATCACAATTTTATCACAGCTTAGTGTTCAGACAAACATGAACGCTAGAGTTGTACTAAAAACTGCAGATGCTAATCTTACTGAATTCTGTTCAGGTTGTGACACAGCGGCTTGCTATTATAGCTACAGTAATCCAGACGGCAGTGGATTTCAGTATGGCCAAAGATTACTTCACTTGTGAATCTAGTCATTTGGGTTGAAATCATTGACTATTTTTTGTTTTAATGCTCATTTTGATAATGCTGCTCCATAGCTATTTTCACCACTTGGACCACCAAGACTTACTGAGTTAATCTATTTTCATTGAGAAGCACCATATAAGGTACTGTATTATTTTGTTTCTGATTATTTCTATTTATTCATTTATTTAAAAAGCTGCCAGAAAGAAAGTTTCCACTAAAGGAAAAGGGTGAAGACATATTTTTATTTTTATTTTTTATTTTATTTTATTTTATTTTATTTGTGAACATACTGTACAGAGGGGTTACAATTACATGGGCAGGATAATACATACATTTCTTAACAAGCATTGCAGCCTCCTCCTTTGTTTACCCTTCACTTCCTTTCCCAACCTCCCCGCTCTCCCCCACCCAATCCTTCCCCCCTTTCCCCCAACCAACATTGTAAAGCTCTTTTTTGACATGACAATTTGTACTTCTCATTGTTGCAACAGGTCCACCTGAATCCTTAAACGACTTGTTTTTCCCCATCTCCTCCACAAGTTATACTGACATCAAATATAATGAAAGCGGGGGTAATACTGTGGGGGAGGGACATACAAAGCAAAAAAGAAATAATCTTATAAATGCGTTAGAAACACATGCATGAAAGAAACGAAAACATTAAAATACATATCTAAGGGTTCATTTTCCTACCATCACATTATCTGACCTTTTTCGCTTGACTCATACATATACTAGATATTGAAAATAAGGGAAACCATGGGACCTATGCTTCTTTGGGCCTGGCTTACTTCCCTTAATATAATTTTTTCCAAGTTTTTCCATTTCCTAACAAATGGGGCAATGTCATTCTTTCTGATGGAGGCATAGAATTCCATTGGGTATATATACCACTTTTTCTTGATCCATTCATCTACTGAGGGGCATCTGGGTTGGTTCCATATCTTAACTATGGTAAATAATGCTGCAATAAACATAGTTGTGCTGGTAGCTTTAGTGTGGTCTTGTTTGTAAACATTTGGGTAAATGCCCAAAAGTGGGATTGCTGGATCATAGGGGAGATCTATGTGAAGTCTTTTGAAGAACCTCCATACTGCTTTCCAAAGTGGTTGAACAAGTTTACATTCCCACCAACAATGAAGTAAGGTTCCCTTCTGTCCACATCACCTCCAGCATCTGTTGTTGTTAGAGTTCTTGATTTTTGCCATTCTAACTGGAGTGAGGTGATATCTCAATGTTGTTTTGATTTGCATTTCTTTTATGGCTAGGGATTTTGAGCATTTCTTCATGTGTCTATTGGCCATCCTTCTTTCTTCTTCAGAGAAGCTTCTCTTTAAGTCTTTCGCTCACTTATTTATTGGGCAGTTGTTTATTTGAGAATTTGTTGTTTGGGGATTTAATTTTTTGAGTTCCAAGTATATTTTAGATATGAGACCCTTGTCGGTTGTATGGCTAGTAAAGATTGAAGACATATTTTTAAATTAAAAAATCCCATCATAGCTCCTGAGTCTGTTTCCACCATCATCACTGCAAAATCAATGTTCTACAACGGAGTATATTACCAAAATTGTGATGATGTTTCTGTGATTGATAATCAACATGGAAAGCTCTACTATGCTCAGATCAGGGGTTTTATCTACGACCAGTATTGAGAGAAGAGCGCAGCACTGATGTAGCTCATTCCCACTCTCTCTAACCCCACAGATTAGTTTGATCCTTTGTCTCATATCATATGGCCAGAGGAAGACCTTCCCAGGAAGATGGAATACTTGGAATTTGTTTGTCATGCACCGTCTGAGTGTTTCAAGTCAAGGTCACCACCATTTCCCACTGTCTCCACCAGACCAGAAAAGGGCTATATATGGACTCATGTTGGACCTACTCCTGCAATAATGATTAGGAGACAGTTACCAAACACTTGTAGTTACAACTAAAACCGAGGCTGGGAAACTCAGTAATATATCCCTTACCCAGCATGCCTAAGACCCTGGGTTCAAAACAAACAAAAAAACCCCAAAAGTGGATTTTTCATTTTCTTATATTTATACAACTCTGAAGAAGATAACTTCTTCCATGAATTGCTTCTTTTGGTCGGTCGTGGGGCTTGAACATGAGGCCTAGGTGCTGTCTCTGAGCTCTTTTTGCTCAAGGCTAGTACTCTCCCACTTTGAGCCACAGCTCCACTTCCAGTTTTCTAGTGGTTAATTGGAGATAAGAATCTCATGGACTTTTTTCCCTGGCATGGCTTTGAACCATGATCCTCAGCTGCTAAGTAGCTAGGATTACAGGAGCCACCAGAGCTCAGCCCATAAAATTCTTATATGGGAAACTAAAAAGTGTGTTCCCAATGACCTAGTAATTGTTAACAAATTCTGCCAAGTCTCACATGGGGCAGATTCAGCTCAACCAGTCATGATGGAGTTTCTTTGATCAGGCAGGACCCCATTTCCCTGTTTGGGGTGGATATGTTCTGCCCTCAGAACAATTTCCAACAAGTCTCTCTCCATCTTCTGTATCATCTTTATGAGGAGCCCTGGTTGTCCCTTTCAAGCTAGCATCCCGTCTTTGTGTCTACTATTTCCACGCAGACATTTCTTTGTCAGTACATGGGCTTGAACCTCACACTTGGCATTGTACTGCTTGATTCATGCCTCAAAAAGTCATGACTTAGAGAAAACAAAATGTATTTGAAGGTGAATGTTAGCTTTCTGTTTGTGTATCTTCCCAGGCAAAGGATGCAATTTCTGAGAGACCATTAGGAGTAGGCACGATCTGTTTTTCTTCATAATTTACTTCCAGAAACTCAAAAAATGGATTATATTTTTATATAACCACAAAATATTCAGTTTTAGACTTCTCCTCAAAGGTTTAATCAAATAAAATGTTGCCTTGATCAACAATAAAAAAAAGTAGTGTGGGCTTCCTTTAATGGTTTTTTCTAATTCAGATTAAAATAGGCCTGAAGAAAGTTTACCTGTAAAGCTGGAAATTCTGATAATTACTCTAATTCCCTTATAAATAAAATATTAAAGCTTTCTATACATGTTCCTAATAATTAAATGTACCTGATTTGTATGTAAAGTTCTTCTTTTGAAATTTAATTCTATACAATGTTTTCTATATGTGACATACATATTTTATATCTATTATACTATTTTATTATTGAATTAGATGTGTACACCTATTATGTTATGTTTTTATGACTTTATTCTATTTAAATTTCAATTTTATCAGTAAGATTTTGTCTTCCTCACATCCTTACTTCTGATCTTATGCCAGCTACTCTTCTTATTCTTACTGTCCTCCACAGGTGCTCATACGTACTATGTATAGTTGAAATCTCCTATGGTGTGATCCTACCTTATGGTCCTTATTCATTGTCCCTTTGCTTTCTTTCCTTTGTATTTTAATACTTGGCAGGTTAGGAATTTTACTTGTGCCATCTTCCCCTTTTTGTGTGTTCTAGATGAAAGTGTATATCTGTGATTATTTGTGTCACTGTAGGTTTTAATATTTGGCTCTCTACCTTAATATTTTGTGTTAATATAACTAACTGGTTGCTGTAGTTATTTTCTGAATTATAAATTTGTTAGGCCAATTTGAATATGATCATTATGCTACATATTGTGAGCTTCTTCTAATTCTAAATTCTTCTAATTCTAAAGATCTTTGCCACTGATTTCATAAATATTATGTGTCCATTTGTGTGATCACAAGGCTTCACCATCTGTGACAGCCTGTAAATACATACCGCCTGTTGCTCAATTACATACTGAGTGCAAGTACCACAGCAATGATTTCTGCATGTCGTGCAGACAGTGAGGTGCCTTACTCCATGAGGCATGTGCCGTCCTGAGGTTTGGGGCATGCTGCTTTCCTTGGGCCATGGGGGCTAACCCGTCTCAAACAGGGATTAGGGAGGTTATTTGACCAGGCAGGACTCCATTTCCCAGTTTAGGGGTGGAGTTGTTCTGCCCTCAGAACGAATTCTGGCAAGTCTCACTCCCGGCTGATACAGCTCAATCAGCCATGATGGGGGATCTTTGACCAGGCAGCACCCCATTTCCCAGTTTTGGGGTGGATATGTTCTGCCCTCGGAACAATTTCCGGCAAGTCTCTCTTCATCTTGTGTATCTTCTCCTCTATGAGGAGCCCTGGCTGGCCCTTTGAAGCTAGCATCCCATCTTTGTGTCCACCATTTCCAGGCAGACACTTCTTTGTCAGTATATGAGCTTGAACTCACACTTGGCATTGTACCACTTGAATCCTGCCTTTACTTTTGACATTTTGCTGGTAAATTGGAGATAAGAGTCTCTGGGATTTGTCTGCCCATGTTGGCTTCAAACCAAGATTCTCGGATCTCAGCCTCCTCGGTAGCTAGGATTACAAGCATGAGCCACCAGTGCCCAGCTTTTTAGCTAACCAGGTTTTGATCAATCTGGATACTAGCGAACTCTTCAGGACACAGCTCTATGTACTGGAGCAAAGGTACCATACATCATATGGTAATAAGTCTCGCTTGTTTTTATCTTGATCAGCATGGGGTTTCAGCTCAGGGCATGGGCACTATGCTTGAGCATTTTCCAAGGCTAGGGCTCTACCACATTGAGCCACAGCTACACTTCTAGTTTTCAGGCAATTAATTGCAGATACATGTCTAATGGTCTTTCCTGCCCTGGGCTGGCTTTGAACCTAGATCCTCAAATCTCATCAACTTGAGTTGCTAAGACTATAAGCATCAAGCATCAACACTCAGCATCCATATTGTTTAATAACTCAAAGCTAGCCAAATATATTTTTCAAAAATATGTACTTTTTGATGCATGTGGAAATTCTCTTCTGTGTAACCCTTCTGGAAGAAATTATTTTCTTGGTCCTTAATGACCTGGGGCCATAATCTTGTGTCATAATGATATCTAATTTCAATTGAGCCATAAGTGTTGCATAATGTAGAGTTCTGTTTGGAAGGAAAAGATATATGTTCTTACTGCATATTGTTATTTTGCTCTCCCTGTGAAGTACTGTGACTTCTTTGCAGTTTTATATGTAGTAGTTTGTCTGGCTTTTGTTTCCTGGTTAGATATAGTGCCTCTATTGCCATAGATTTGTCAGTCACTGTCTTTGGTGTATCTCTGAAATATGATGACCATGTAACTACTAAAAATTTGCAAGTGGTATCTTGTCTGATTTTCATTCCCTCAATAATTCACATTCACTTTCTAAATTCCTCGATAACATGCATTTTTATGCTGCTAATATTTCCCTGTCTTGCTCATTATTATATTATCTATCTATGATAAGATGAATTAGTTTTGGAAGAATACTATTGAATACGCTATTGTTAAATAGCTAGTGGGAGTATTATAAGTAATATTGTTTATCATATGGAAATTTGATTCACTATAAGAATTACAAAGCACTTCCCAATTTTTTGACAATTGTTTAATTAAACTTATTGTACAATAAGATGGAATTCTAATTATACCAATCTATCCTGAACAAACCATGTGAGAAGCATTGATGGATCTTTCTACAATGTCAGTGTTAAGTATTACTTTCTAGCATTTAAAAAAATTATGAATGAATTATTCTATATGAAGAAAGACACATGGGAGTTTTCTGCCTTGTTTAGTTTTCTCCACTGTACTGTTAATATTTATCATCTATTAGTTTGCAAAACTTTTTTTAATGTGTTACACTTCCAGGTATTTATTTTTCCAAGGGCTCCCATAATCTATACATAAATAATTTCACAGGAGTAGGAAATGTGATAGGTACTATATTTTTGTTAATCTACATTAAACAATTTTACATATTTTATTGGCCATCTTTTTTAATACTATTAGTACAAATTTAATGTATATTTCTACCTTCGATGATATTGGGTCACTATTACAGCAAATTTTCCTATTTTTGTTGGACTATGGATTTTCTTAGTGATACTATGGCTTTTATCAGAGATACTGTACACTAAAAATATGTGTGTGCTTATTTTTTCTTCTGAATTTCTATTGCGAATTATATGTCAGGCCTATTATTCACTGACATTATGAAGCTATTTCTGAACTGCATCTCATTTGGCTTTTGAAATTTTTTTCATGTTTCTATAGCTCTCATTTTGCATATTTCTTTGTTGGTTACTCTAAGAAAGGAACTTTTTCTCTGAAAATTATCTCTATTTTCCTGAATATGATTTCACATGTAGTTATTTAAGGTCCAGTTTGCCTTGGTTTTAGGTTGTGCCTCATAGTGTTTTCTCTGTTGAGACTTAGTAGTAAATGTGAAGAGTATAGGACCTGATTTGGGTGTAAGTTTCTCCTAAAATATGATCTGGTGTTGTGTAGAGACTTGTGATAATAATTTAAAGGCTTGTAATATATCATAAATCATCTGGCATGGCCAATTGTTTTAAATTTTTTTGAACAGTTGAATTAATTCTACATGGATAAAATTCTTAGTTCACCAATCTATTCTGAGCAAATGATGTCAGAAACATTAATGGATCTTTCCACAATGTCAGAACCTATCAGGTAACAAACATATTCAAAAGCTGTATCAGGGGCTGGGAAGGTGGTTCAGTTGTAGAGTGCTTGGCTTGCATGCATGAGGCCCTGGGTTTGATTCCACAGTACTACAGAAAATGCTGGAAGTGGGGCTGGGAAGGTGACTCAGTGGTAGAGCACTTGTCTTGCATGCCTGAGGGCCTGGGTTCAATTCCTCAGCACCACATAAGCAAAAAGAAAAATGCTGTAAGTGGCGGTGTGGTTCAAGTTGTAGAGCACTAGCCTTGAGCTAAAGAGCTGAGGGACAGCGCCCAGGCCCAGAGTTCAGGCCCCACGACCGGACCCAAAAATATAAATTCTGGAAGTGGCATTGAGGTTCAAGTGGTAGAGTAGTAGCCTTGAGTTGAAGAGCTGAGGGACAGTGCTCAGGCCTGCGTCCAGACCCCACGATTGACAAAAAAAAAAAAAAAAAAAAAAAAAAAAAAAAAGCTACATCCATTAACTTTGGAATAACTTAAATTTCCAAGCATGACTGAGGTTACATGATAGTCAAGATATTGCCAATACAAAGCTCTTATTTCCCCAAACTTAATTGCTAATATTAACTCTCAGATCATACAGTAAAATTCACCTTTATATGGTCACTGCTATAATTTTAGCAAACTGTTATATTGTTCTTTCATAATTCTTAAAAATATAATTTTCCTCTTTATCTCCCTGTCCCATCCTTCATATTCAAGATTGTCTTTAAAACTCCTTATTTTACTGAACTTGGAAGTAAAAGAACACTCGGTACAACAAAGAATTAAACTATAAAGATTGTTTAGCCTTCATATCACAAAATAAGGTCACTCTGATCAAAATTACACATAAATAAACATGTTAATAATGAAGTTTGTTGTACAAATGTGTGAGGATTGAAATTAATGTGAAATGATCAATAAAATTCTAAAACCTTCACAAAAGTAAAAGGATATTCTATTTTAAAAATGTCCTTTAACTCCCAACCCACTAGACTGTGCTTGGGGACAGCCCATGGGTCCACATTTTGCCTGGAAATAATTAGTACACATTTATTTCTTTATTTATGAAACCCAGATCTCATTACTAGTACAATTTTGTTGAGTTAGGGGGACTGAATTTCAGGGTTTCAAAACTCTTAACATATGAGTATGTGATTAACCATTTATATTCATTGTAATACACTACCCCATAATTTTTGCTCCCAAAATCTCTTGGCCATTTCACATCCCAAACTGTATTTCATCCACACTTTCAAAGTTTCCCAGAATCTCATCAATTTGATTATTGTTAAAATTAACACCAAGATCTTTATCATAATCTTATAGTATCCAGATCTGCCTGACTATCAATACAGTAGGCAGTAAGTGTTTGGGCAGGTGGAAAAAGGAAACTATTGTTTAAGATGATGTTAAAATACAATTTCTAATAGTGTCCTTTTACATATGAAACAGATGAGTTTTTACTATCTACATTTCTATCTGTAGTCTGATTTGTTTAGATCCTAACAGATTTACCCACTAAGTTTGGCTGGCAGCAATATAAAGGAGACTCTAGCTAACCACTCAAAACTATTTATAATACCTTCTGCAAAACAATTCCAAAGATTTCTGAAGCACATCATCAGTTAGACCTGCAGCAACAACCCCACTTTTGCTACCAATTTGCTATATTAACTACTTGTCTCTTCACTGTGACCAAATGCATCATACAATCACTTAAGATGGAAAAATATTATATTGGTTCCTAATTTTGGAGATGTTAATTAATCAACCAGGGAAATAAATGGTAAGTTAAAGGAGTTCACATCACAGTGGCCAGGAATCACAGAAAAGGGAACACAGGAATTGGGTCAGGCAAGATATACCTTAAGAAGATATCCCTTGGTCAATGGCTTCTTCTAATTATGACACAATACCAAAAATTTTGAGAGAAGGAAAAACATTTGCTAGGCAAATAAAGAAAAAAAGAAGCAAATATAACATGAAACACGGGGAAAGTTAAGATTTCCAGAGCATAAAATAAAACCTTTTGCTGAGGAATTGGCCATAATATCCCTTAAAGCCTGAAAAAAATTAAAAGAAGACCCCCCAGAAGGAAGGTCCTGGCAGCACTGGCTTTCTTGCTTTGAAAAATAATCTCTTCTTAAAGGCCATGGCCTACGTTAGAATATACTTCCCTTCCAATCCTGAGGAAACAAAGTCTGAATGAGCACAAAAATCAGATTTGAGTATACCACATACACTCTTTACAAGATCTTAGGCAGATTAAGGCTCACCTAGAGAATGCTCAAAGATCAATTTAATATTCTAATATAAAGGCTCAGTTCTCTATCAAATCAGTCCTTTTAATAATCTATTCATGGTTAACAGCATTTGTTTTTAGGATTTCTCTCATAGGTACATATGACCTTTTTCCAGACGATGTACAATGATGTCCAGCTCTTTTCTGATCCTTTATGGTGTAAAATATAGTTTCTTGTCCTTTGTCCTTTTAGCAAAGGACATGTGGTTTCTCTCATCCACCTTATGGTACTAACCTGTCAATCAAAAATCAAAAAGTGACTTAAGATCTTTTCCTAGAGAGAGGTTTTTGATGGTAAAGTCTCTAGTGGATCCTCTTTTTTAAAAAATTAACCATGTTTTCTTTCTCTAACTCTGGACAAACTTTGTGGTTCAATGTTCCCAGAAAGGTATTCACTCCATCTTTGTGATACTAGTTAAAGCACAAACAAATCTGTCTAATCTTGTTCCTCAAAAGGCATTTTCTCTCTAATTTTAGAGAGGCTCTTATCTTGATTCCATTCTCAGACCTTAATTTTTTAAATAGTAATTATTTTATGATTAAAGAATTTTTCTAATAATACCCTAAACTAATATTTACACATATTTATTTTTGTTTTTTCACCAATCAAGCAGTGTGTAAAGCCTTTGTCACTAGAATTAATAGAAAACAAATACTTTGACCGTTTTTCATTTTTGAGCCAAATATTTATGCATAATTCAAGTACACATATATGTAAGCATTTTTAAATGGCTTATTTTTAATACATAATGCTATTAGAAGAGTTGGACATCATATCTTAATCAGGTTTAATCAAAATACAGTCTTTCAGAAATTAATAATGGGGAGATAGGGGACAAAGGGTACAATTTTAAACTCAAGTGTCAAACAAGGTTTTGAGATTTGGTTTTTGACAGCGTATAGAGATTTTAACAATAACTTTTGCATTAAAAATACCAGTATAAGATTACTTTTCTTTCTAGATACAGAGCATTTTATTTTCTTTAATAGCAATATAGTATAATTTAAAGGTTGTTTCAAAGACATTTTAAACTACTAACATGACATGACAGTGAAGAGTACATATAGAGGATATGCTTTTTAAAAGACTGCTAATTTTGTATAAGGAAAAAACTTGAAAAGAGAGAAATTTATCTTAACTAGTTATCTAACAAAATTAAAAGATATATCCAAATGTTAATAATAATAGAAGGTCTGATAATAATAGATAATAATAGAAGGTCTGAGTATGTTTCCAAATAGAGATTAGATAGAACTTACAAAATTTTTGCATGTGATTAGATTGGTTGTAATTTAAATGATTATGTATAAATCAAGGTTAATATAATGAAGCTAAACTAGCCACCAATTCTTGTCTATAATGGTGGTATGTCTTAAGAATATTGTAAAACTGACAGAAAATATTACTTATCAAAGTAATTCCCTCTGTACTATTAATTAGTGTGTCAAGCTACTGACAACCTGAAATCTGTCTTATGTAAAATTCAATCAAGTGTCTGTATATCTCGAGGCCTTTTAGTGGTCAGCTTACAACTAAGTATATAAAATTATAATGTTAATTGTTGCTGTCTGTATATTTCAGTTCTCCAAGTAGGAAACTTTTGTAGGATACAAAACTGGCAAAGACAGGATACCAAGCAGATACCCTTTAAATTATACCACACAAATCAAACTTTGTGCATGTATCCCTAATTGTACTCCAAAAATTTACTGGCAACTAAAATGATGTCAATCAGAATGAATATTCTAAAATACTATATACAATGAAAATAATTAAACTGTGTATTCTGTTGCTCTTTTAAATTTTAGCCACAGCTACTCTTGTATCTTTTGCTATTGCAGATTAAGTCTTATTCATATTTGCAGTCAGGACTACATAGGAATGTTTCTTACAAGGAATTATTTGTCAAAATTAGCTTTTCAAACTTAATGGGTTCAAGGTAATTTTGGCTTGAAAGTTAATTCTATTAACTCACTGTTACTGAAATTTGGCCAATTTTCTTGACACAGACTCCTTCGCAATTTACCTGTGTGAATCCTTGCTCCAACAATGGATTACACTAACTGGAATATCTCATCAAAACAATGAACAAAAACACTGACTCGGACAGTACCTCAGAAACAAAAGGGACCAGTTATAATAAAACTTGTCCTGCTATATACTGACCTCACAGAGTCAGCTGAAAACACAACTGTTCAGGTAAGAAGGGATGCTCTAAGATTGTACAAGTGACTACTTGTAATAGCCCTTTCAGAGTTAACTAAGGTTGATTGTCAAGAACAAGAATTCATAAGCACTGCCACCTGATCTTTATGCTTATCTATGCTCCCAGGATAGGGAACTTGTGCCCTTGCCTTTCTGTTACTTACTATTTCTACAGCTCCAGGAAAAACCCAGATTCTCCTTGCCCTATATATGCTTTCAACTTGAAATAACATCAAACCTCTAGTAAAAAAATTTTTTTTCCTTTGGCTCTAGCCTACAATGTGTTGCTAGAATAGCCAATGACTTATTCTAAACCATTATAAATCTACAGGAACAGATTGACTCCCTAGCAGTTGTGATTCACAAAACAAAGAAGTTTTTAAATATAGAAAGGGGAACACAGGGGAAAGGCTTGGGATGTCAGAACCGATGGAGTTCAAACCAATAAACAATAATTCACAAGGCCTGTCAACTTAAATAAGCTACATAAAGATGGCTCTCAGTGGAGATTCCTGGTACAGGTTGTCTTGAATACTACCTTTCTTGACATCCTCGCTTTGTTCAGTAATTCTGACAACATTTGTCACCTCTATTACCTATCTGATTGTCAAATTTGATTCTTCTAGATCAGAAGTCCACCAAGTGGCAAATTGTCATAAAAAAGTAGCTTCATAGAAACTGCCCTTCACAATTTTACTCTAGTCCATAGGAACAACACATATACTGCATGCTATATGCCTAAAAGACCCTTCTTCCTGGAAGGTCTCAGACTGCCTTACTCCACTCTCCCCTCACAACAGAAAGTAGCCTGGAACAGTCATTCATTGTCCCTATTCCTTAAGAGCAAGTTAAGTTTTCCATCAGAGAGGGAGAATTAGCGACCAAGGGAAACAGGAATTTAAGGATAAAAGGTGAAGAGTGTAACATAGTGGCAGGTAATGCATCCAGTTATGGTACTTCTTATTCCCATAGTATTTCTTTTTTCCATAATACTGTTAGCTCCTGCTTAAATGCTTCTCATGATGCCCTGGGTGAACACACAACCAGTGACAAAGTAGGGACAGGCTATCTACAAGCCTTCAACAAATCTGTACAAAGCTAAGAAGAGGAAATAAAAGAGAAACCCAATAATATAAAAGCCGCTCTCTGAGAGGGCTCCACTGGCCTCCTCTGAGTCCCCTCTTTGGATGAAAAGGCTCTATTTTCCATTCATACCTTTCCTTTCATTTTCAAATAAACTCACTCAGTTTATCTCAATTCTATAATATGTGGAGGGGAATAATCTGTTCCCTTAGATAACATCTCAAAACAATGCTACCAGATAGGAACCTATCTCTGGTAGACATTTTGTAGTAAAACTATAACAGTATGTTTAAAGCTAGTGAACTGAATCCACAGCTCCCAATTTGTTTTTTTTATTATCTTCTCTTGAATGCTTACTCCAATATAATAATTTATCTTCTATTGCATGATTAAATCTTGTTTCTTCATTCTAAATCTTCTAACCTTTCCAACAATGCATTTTACCTTTTTCTAAATCACAATGGCCTCTCATATTTTGATTTTTATAGCTATCTATGGAAGGATGTTGAACCTCAAGACATAGGCTATGTATGTGTATGAATCTTTTTGGTTTGCTATCTTTTGTGTTGCCTAGCATTTATTCCTATTTTTCTCCCCATGTGAAGTTATTTATTTGTAATTTTATATGTAGATGTTGATATATTAAAATAAAGAATGTGATCTGTCTGGTAAGTAATTCTATATTTTTGTTGACTAGTGTCAATCATTTGACCACTTAAAAAATTGAGGATTAATTAAATCAGGACTCATCTAAGTTTCTATTTCAAGGTCTTTTAAATGGTCATTATATAACTAAATATGTAACACTATAATGCTAATTGTGACTGTCCATATATTTCTGTTCTGCAAAAGACTTCTAAGATACAATGCTGAAGAAGACAGTATACCAAGCTGGTACTCCCTAATTTAATGACACTACAGCAAGCAAACATGTACCGATGCATTCCTAATTGTAATGACATAAGCTTAGCAGCACCTACAGTGATGTCAGTCTTAATATACTAAAATGCTGTATGCAATAGATATAACTTGATAGTTTAGTCTCTTGCTGCTTTCAAACTTTAACCATGGTTACTCAAGTTATTTCCCATGGAAGATTTAATCATCTGATGGATTTTCAGTCAGTACCACAGAGGGATGGCTCTTCCTGTAGTAGCAAAAGAAAGACTACATGACAGGGATCAACTCTCCCTTTTTGCTACATTTTTGCAAGCACAGTCCATAGAGGGCTTCACCTACAACCGTACTAACTATTCACTATGCTCCCACAATAATCAACATACCTGTTTCAACCGTAACTACCAACCTCAAGAACAATGATTAAATGTCCATAGTTTTTTTAGTGACCCAAACAAGCCTGGGTATAATATCTAAAAACATTTCTGTTTGGGACTTCTCACATGCCTAACCTGAAAAATTACCTATAAGCTAGATGAAAATATATGTATGAAGAGCATACTAGTTCTTAGCTCGGCTGTGCATACTATGAAGGTATCTTCTGCCCATACTAAAATTATAGGAAATGGACAAATTGGCAGGGAAAACAAAACTACTGCCCTTTACCAGAAAAAAAAAAAAAGGAACTTCTGACTGCACACTAAGCACGTGAAAATTTCACCCAAGCAGGGGACAGGAAACTCAATTGGCATTCAAACTGATTTTTTTAAGGGTGGGGGTAAGACCTAATATGAGGATCCTGCAGCTCAGGTCTGTAATCACAGCTACTCAGAAGGCTGAGATCCTCAGATCTCAAGTCAAAGTCAATGTGGGCTTTGAGAGTCCTTGAGATTCATCTCCAATTAACCGCCAAAAAAAATGCTGGCAATAGAACTGTGGCTCAACAGGTAGAGTGCTAGCCTTGAGAGCTCAAGGGCAGTGCCCAGGCCCTGAGTTCCAGCCTCAGGACCAGAACACACACACACACACACACACACACACACACACACACACACACACACACACGTAACACACACACACACACACACACACACACACACACACACACACACACACACACGTAAAGGTATAATGACCTTACTATATTTCAAACTTCTCACAATCACCCATGTGAATTCCTAATACAAAATCTTTCTGTCATTATATGAAAAATTGTGGTGTGAGTTTCTTATCTGTATAAAGGTTAAAGAACTGCTCTTCTAACTAGCTAAGTCTATAACCAGACTGAAGGTCACTATATGCTATTTTTGTGAGGATACCAACCTGGAAGACTATTGGCCATGGACAGAGAAAGAGCTGGATCATAGCACTCCTTTAATAATCACTTGCCCCAACCAGGAAAAAAGTGTCTGATTTAAAAACTTCTATTATCAGAAATTATTGTACCTCTTCCGCAAAAGGCCAGTTCACTAATTCAGTGTGAGGTTTAACTTGGGTAAGACAAAAGTTTTATAACACTGCCCAAAAGACTCAATTATGGAGAATTCCAAATCACACAGAAAACCCCAATCTCACCCTCTAGTCAATTTCCCCAACCTCCAGCTGGCACCCAGGTGAACACCCAAGGGATGCACTCTTACATACTGTGACTCAGCAGCTGATTTCTTGCATACTATTCACAATCAGGCTGTCCTTCTACTTGATTCCGTCAGACAGTGTAAGAAGTTGGAAGTTCTCATATATAAACAAAGAGTAAAAGAACACAAGTGGGGTTCCCATAAAATTAAACAAAATATAATGAGCACATCATTCAGTATTATGGTTCTGCCTCTTGGGCAGAACAGTTGTGGGACTATTATGCCCTGATTTGTATGCTGAATCACATTATTTGGCTCCACATGGAAACTGTGATTATAACTACAAGCCCATAACACATAGGCAAAAAAATAGCAAAACAAAGCAGGCAAGGTAGTATATCAAAACCCCTTAGCATTATACTATTTACTTGCCTCTGAGGAGGTGTAGGTAAGAAATTCAACTGAAGTAACTATTATTTACAAATTAGTAATAAGGTAAAGGTTATAAAAAATCACAGACAGGATGATGAAGACTGCCCATGAATACATCCCAATTCAGAAAGTATGAAATCCAAATTATCGGCATGGAGGGTAGTTCTCTGCCGTGGATAGATTAAATAACCTGATACAGGCAAAGATCCTTGTCTTGGGAGCAGGTATATTATTACCCTGCTCAGTTCTCTTGATAGTGTGATCTATCAAAAACCATTATGAAGGTCATTTTAAAAAGACAATAACCCATGTAATGAAGCTACGAAAATACAAGCCTCTAAATCAGGATGATGAACTTTGATACTGGTTAGGTTGAGGCACGAAGAAAGAAATGTAATAGGGTATAGAAAGTCTAAGGGACAGGGAACAAGTTTTACCTTGTCAAGACTAGCCACTATTATAAATTGTCTTTTGTCCTGCTAGAGCTACCCACCACTTAACACCACCAACTCACTCCTTCAGGACTTATTTGCTGCATTTGTGAGTTAGAAATTTTCCATTGCTAGCCCTTCTATTCTTTGATAATCACAATAGATAATGCTGTCTTTCTTCAGTAACTGCCTTACAAAAGCATTTAATTTAGCCAAGTATCCTTTGTTCCAAGCCTCAGCATTTGGGCACAAGTCAGCTTGGGCCTCTGGAACACCAATAAAACTTGCTTCTTGAAAAGCCCTGGTGTCCTAGTTCTCTTTTTGGGTTTCCCACAATATCACAAGTACTTGTCAAAGCTTAACTTTTTTAACTTAAAGTGTATTAGGTAAGATCTGCTTGGATGCTATTTCTATTGATACCTCCTTTGCTTAAATTTGATGAAAATAAATTTTTGGCAAACTCTCTCTCTCATTTGACCTGTCAGTCTCTCACATCCAACATGGGATCACATCAGCTGGAATATTTTATCTCAGCAATATAAAAAACACTAATTGGAACATCACACCAGCAAAAAGGACAAATCTATTAAGACAAAGTTTATCTTATTTTAGAAGGGACCGTACAAAGACATTATGGGAATAAAATGTTCAAATAAGAATGGATGCTGTTAATTTCCAAATGGAGTCAAGCTTACTTGCCTCTTTGAAACTACTAAACTCAAGAGGTGAAAAAAAAGTTCCAGGCACTGGCTTGTCCTTGCTCTTTAATAAAATGCATGCTAGATGAGAGCTTGTGGCTCACACCTGTAATCCTAACTACTTAGGAGGCTGAGATCTGAAGATTGCAGTTCAAAGCCAGCCTGGAAAGGAATATCCGTGAGACTCTTTCTCCAGTAAACCACCAGAAAACTGGAAGTGGCACTGTGGCTCACAGGGTAGAATGCTTGCCTTGAGCTGAAGAGCTCAAGAATTTCAAGCTCCATGACCAAAAAAAAAGTCAGTAAGCATTATTACCTGATGCTAAAGCCTGTCAACCCCCCAACTGACTGGAAATACACACTTTTACATTTATGTCACTTCCTATTTCCTTTTTTTTTTATTTTGTCGGTTGTGGGGGCTGAACTCTAGGCCTGGGCACTGTCCCTCGGCATTTCAGTTCAAGGCTAGTCCTCTACCACTTGAGCCACAGTGCCACTTCTGGTTTCTTCTGCTTATGTCGTGCTGAGGAATTGAACCCAGGGCCTCATGCATGCAAGGCAAGAACTCTACCACAGAGCCACCTTCCCAATCCCTCACCTCCTATATCTAAAGCTAGGTTTCAGCACATGTAGGAACATGTGCACCATTTTAGAAGAAGGATATCTAATTTGAAATACATCGGGCCTAGTTCCAGAATCATAACCCAAATGTTTGTAAACTTATAAGGACAGATTGACTCCCTGATAACTGTGATTTCACAAAATAGAATACCTTTAATATATTCAATGGGGAAAAGGTTTATTCCATGCTAAAGGAACACTTTTGTTAAAGAGTAAGAGATTGTTACAGGTCTAATCTAATATCCACATTAATTCAAGAGGCATCTCAAATTAGAGAGTAAACTATTAAGAATGGCATATTTGAGAACACACCCGATTCTGATTCTCTCCATTGCTGTCTTCCCTAAGATCCCTATTTAGTATAAAAATTCTGCTAGGACTTTGTCCCTATATTCTTTACCTACTTCATGGGTTTGTTTCATCTAGATTGGAGTCCGTCAACCAACAAGTGGCCATTAAAAATAGTTAAATATAAACGGGTCTAGCAGTTTTACTGTGGTTCATTTGAACAGCACACAAACCACATGCTGTCTACCTAAAAGACACTTCTTGGAAGATCCTAGACTATCTTAACCCCTCTGACATCTCTCAGCAGAAAGTCATTGTCCCTGTTTCCTAATGACACTTACAGGTTCCCATCAAAGGAGGACTGAGAAACGAAGGTAAGTATAGAAAGTAAGGGCCATAACATAGTTACAGATACCATGTGTCCCAGCATGGAGTTTTATTCCCCTAGTTCTACCAGCTCCTGATAAAATACTTATTCCCATAAAAGCTCTGAGTTACTGCTCAAATGCTGTGTTCCCACTAAACTAGTGCAGACACAAAACACAAATGTATAAGCCATTAACCAATCTACCAAATACAGAGAGTGGAGAAAAGGGAGGAACTCAATATTATAAAAACCACTCTCTGCAAAAAAAATCAATATATATACTAAAAAATTAAAAGTGAGGAAGCGATGGTTGAAAGAGGTGGCCCTGATCAAGACATACTTTATTCACAAACTGCTTTGCTGATTGACAACGTCTTTGTACAACTATTTAGGACACAACAATTTTTTTTAAAAAAAGAATCCAATGTATATTCTACACAATTAAGAAAAGTGAAGGATGGGGTGGATAGGGGAGTAATGGATGAGAATGTTGAAAGGGATAACTGAGGAAGATATATTATATCCATAAACTGCTATGTTAAATGGCAAGTCGTTTGTACAATTACTTAAAGATAATAAAAGGAAACAGTAGAGAAAAAAAGTCCTCTGAGAGGACTTTACTGCAATCTCCCCTACAGACAGATAATCTCCTTACTTTCATTTCATGCCTTTCCTTGTACTGTCAAATAAACTTACTCTGTTTACCTTAAATTATATCTTGCCTTTTAATTCTTTAATAGGTGGAGAAAACAAATCCATTCCCCTATACAGCATCAGTTTCTGCAGCTCCCAAAATACACTACCGGATGGGTACCTAAGGATATGTTGATGGTTTCACTTATAACACATTGTTTATAGCCAGTAAACTGAATACACACCTCCTCCAAACTTGTGTATCCTCTTGATGTTCTTCAATTTATTTTATTCTTATATTATAATCTTTCATTATATGATAAAACATGTCTCTTTTCTCAGTCAATATCTTATCTAACCTCCACAATAACAATCCAGTATTTTATATTTCTTTTAAATTTTCTTTCACCCTCATAGTCATGTAGGTTTCAACTGAAGGAAAAGCTTCCAAAAGTCATAGTATATGTAACACTAATATTGAGGGTGAAATATGAAATATAAAAATTTTTGAAATAATCAATTAAGGAAGAAAATAGGAGTTTCCTTAAAACAAGAGGAGGTACAGAAATTTAGCAAGGATGTTCAGTTTAACCCAAGATTCCATACAAAGGATAAACAGAGTCTAGTAGACATCAAATATTGAATTTTATGCTTCCAAAAAGTGGAGAATAAAACCATCCAAGTAAAACTCTTTACACAAACAGATACTGACATGGTTAGAGTTCTGCTGCACCTGCATAAATCCAGGTTTTTTTTTGTTGTTTTGTTTTTTTTTGGGGGGGTGTTAGGTCATGGGGCCTGAACTCTGGGCCTGGGCACTGTCCCTTAGCTCTTCAGATCAAGGCTAGCACTCTACCACTTGAGCCACAACACCACTTCTGGCTTTTTTCCCCCTGCTTATGTGTTGCTGAGGAATCGAACCCAGGGCCTCATGCATGCAAGGCAAGCGCTCTACCACTGAGCCACCTTCCAAGCCCAGGTGTTTTTTTTTTCTTTTAAATCTCCTGGTGTGTCCCACACATCTTCCACATTTGCAAAAGCAAACAAAAACAGTAAAACAGCATTTGGAGGTATGAGAAAATCCATGGCACAGACAGTAACAGCCATTCACTGAGAACAACAGAATATCAGTAAATAAAAGAACTGTATGCTGTACCCAAGGAGAATCTCCATGCTACAACAATAATTATACCATCAGGTATATCCAAGAAAAAAGCCATGCTAATATTCAAGGCAAGTGAATCACACTCCCCTACCCAGCCCACAGCACTCACTAAGATCTACAGAGCCAGAGACAGGGCTGCTAAAAATTCACACAACACAAAACTGCACTGACTTAGTGGGTCCCAGAAGTTATCACTGCCAAATAAAGTTATAACCCAGTTCCCCACATAACATATCACATATTTATAATGTACTATGTGATTTTCTTTTGTTTATTTGGTATGTTCTTCCCCCACGGTATAACCCCTGTTTTCACTGTATTTGTTTCCGGTTCTCAGCATCTTGTATATACATTTTTCTAATTTGGGGAGGGGAAGGGATATAATAAAATGCTGAAATAAGGACACAGGTTGACACATTGTAACATGAGATGTACAGGGCACTATGTTGAAAACAAACTTTACAACTTCGGTGGGTCAGGTGTTGGATGGGGAAGCAGTAGGGGAGGAGTTGGGGAGGTGGGAGGGAAGGGATGGTATGGGCAAAACAAAGGAGGAGCTAACAATGATAGGAAATGTACTCATTACCTTACTCATGGGACTGTAACCCCTTTGTACAATCTTTTCACAATTAAAAAAAAACATTTTAAAAAGACCTAACAAAGAAATACAAGAAATATGAGAAAGCTGGAAATACAAAGAGAGAAATAAAGAATTCCAGTGAGAAAGCAGATAAACTGCTAAAGGAAATCCAAGTGATTACAAAGAAGTGAGTTCAAAGGGAACGGGACCATGCAACTAAAATAAATTTTAAAAAGCCACAGCTAAACTAAGTTAACAAGTCATTACGGGACATTAAACATAATCCTGAAAAACAATCAAACTGAAGACAGACAGAGGAAAACATGTAGAATATTTCACCAGCAGAACAGATGATATTAAAGACCAAACTTCCTGAGCTTGACTATAGAGTAGATATAAAAGAGAGAGAGATAGTAAACACACACACCTACACACACACACACACACTCACACACACACTCACACACACACACACAAATCCAAGAATTGTGAAAAAATGATTGCAAGAACTTTAGGACTGGATTCAAAGACCAAAATCCCTAATCAATTTTAAGGAAGGAGAAGAACAGATAAATAAAAGCATAGTAAATATATTTAAGTTTCTTCTCAATCAATGAGAAATAGAAGCTCATGAACTTCAAGAAAATTTTACAACAACCAGAAGACCAAATCAAAAAAAATAATCTTTCCACAGATAAAGAATACTCAAATACATACTAGTAACTAGAATATGAGCACAATTTTTTGGTTGTTTTATGCTGTTTATAGGTGATATATTTTTTGTTCTTTATGCTGTTTGCTCTATTAGAGTGTTTACCTGTTTCTTTTATATGTTCCTATTTTTTTTTTGCTTTTCATAACTTCTATTGCCTTGAACATTAGTATAACACGGCCCGAATTTATCTGTGTGTACAAACATTACTTTCTTTCCACTGTTTGGTGATTATAATTAACATCTCACCATCCAAGATAACCACAAATTCAGAGTGAAAGGGCAGACAAAGACCTTCGAAGCAAACTCATCTTGTGAAAAGGTAGGAGTAATAATCCTTTTTATTTTGTCAGTCCTGGGAGCTGAACTTTGGGCCTTGGCACTGTCCCCCAGCTCTTTAGCTCAAGGCTAGTGCTCTACCACTTGAACTGCAGCACCACTTCTGGCTTTTTTCTGCTTATGTGGTGCTAAAGAATCAAACTCAGGGCCTTATGCATTCGAGGCAAGCACTCTACCACTGAATATCAGTAAGTTGCCTCATATTAGTAAGAAGTAATTTGAGTGGTCTACATATATGCATGTAACAGTGGCACACCCAAATTCATTAAACACTCACCCATGGACTTACAAGTGCTGATAGATAATACATAATAAAGAAAATTTCATGCTGCACTCTTTATAAAAGATGCGTTAACCAAATAAAACTTAAGCAAGGAAATCTCAGAACTAAATGTTAGTATAACATTTAATATATAAAACATTTCTTTTAGTAACTCCCCAATACATATTGGACTTTTTCCAAAAGATATATCCTAGGACATTCAGTAAGCTAAAAAATGCTGGCTCTTTGAAAAAAGTAAGATTACCAACTTTAATCTAGTATGACTATAAAAAATTAGAGACCCAAATAAACAAAATGAGATATTAAAAAAGAAATGACAACAAATATCAAAGAAATACTAAAGACTATATAAGTATTAGAGTTTTCAAAAACCTATACTCAAATAAATTGGAAAAACTTATAAGAAATTCATAAATTTCACAAGGCATACACACTGAACTAAAGACAAGAATCACATGATTATCGCAATATTTGCCAAAAAAATCTTTAACAAAATCCAATACATCTCTTTATGATAAAAGCTCTGTTGAAGCTAGAAAAAGAAAATACATACCTGAACATAAAAATGTCTGTCTGTGACAACCTACAGCCAACATTATACTAAATAGTGAAAATGTAAAACCATTTTTTCTAAAAAAAAGAAAAAAAGGATGTCCACTTTATATGATCAAAGCACTGCAAAAGCTATGAATAGGAGTAATAAACCTGAACACAGAGCAAGCTATCTATGACAAAACTACCATGAACATTATACTAAATGGTACAAAACTAAAACCAGTTTCTCTAAAATTGAGAACAAAACAAGAATGTTCATTCTCTCAACTCCTTTTCAGTACATGAATGGGATTCCTATCCAGAGACATGGGTTCGATTCCTCAGCACCACATACGCAGAAAAAAACCAAATGTGGCACTGTGGCTCAAGTGGTAGAGCACTAGCCTTGAGCTGAAGAGTTGAGGGACAGTGCATAGGCCCAGAGTTCAGGCCCCACGACTGGACCCCCAAAAATATTTGTATGTATAAAAATCTTCAATATATAATTAATTTTTAAAAAAGTTTTTAATTCCTCCTAAATCTTCTAGACACAATTTTCTTTTCACTGAAGAATTCTGTCAGAGGATTTTGACACAGTGAATAATTTTACAATAAATGATGTCCTAGGAGTTGGAATATATAGTTTTAAAAAGTGGCTTGGGAAAATTGGGAGGGAGCAAAGGAAGGGGTGACCTTGTCCAAAAGAAATGGACTCATTAATTGCCTTATGAAACGGTAACCATTCTGTAAATCTTAATTATCAAAATATTTTTAAATATGCCAAGTTTAAAAAAAACCTCATAGATCTAAACATTACTCACAAAGCACAACACTTTAAACGAAAGCACATGAAACTTCATGTATTTGTGTCGCTTGGAAAATGACTTCTGTGTACACTTAGTGGGTTTTTTTGTTTGTGGTTTTAGTTTTGTCTTTGGATTGTTGTTAGACTTTGTCATTGATGTCATGAAGCTTGGTCTCAGCCTTGCCGCTGTCACTAAGCTCTTTAGTTCGAGGATAGTGGTCTACCACTTTGAGCCACATCTCTACTTCCAGGTTTTGAGGACTTTTCATGAGTGCACCACTAGTGCCCGGCTACACTTCAGATTTTATTTTTTTTTTGTTGAACATGGGGCTTGAAGTCTGGGCTTGGGCATTGTCTCCTCAACACTCTACCACTTGAGCCACAGTGCCACTTGCGGTCTTCGAGAGATAAGAGTCCCAGGGACTTTCCTGCTTGGGCTGGCTTTGAACCATGATCCTCAGATTTTAGCCTCCTGAGTAGCTAGGATTATAGGTGTGAGCCACCAGCACCTGGCCACTTCAGTTTTTTATTAGGAGATAATATACAAAATTTATTTTTTTAGTAAAGGTTTGGCAAATAGGAAGCAAATGTATCTCAAGTGATGAAAGTTCATGTGTGAACTCTATGAAGATGCAATAAATAACCTAAATAACCATTACTTCTGCTATATCTATTCCTTAATCTCTTTGAACATATTTCTTTAGGTACATTATTTGGATCAGTTCTAACCTGGGCTACAATGTCACTCATTAAGCTCTGCTCTCCTGGACCCCTCTTCTCTAGACCCTCATTCCTGAATCAACGTTATTGGTCTCAATTCACAAAGCCTCCTTGCAGCGATATCTGTAACTTTTCTCTGACCAAAGAGCTGTTTCAATGAGCATCTGGACACACATCTACCCTGTAAAGAACTGTTATCAGTCTGACCCATGGAACTTGGCTGTTTATAATTGGCTTCCTGCTTAATGGAAATTCCAATTTCTAAAGACTCATTCCCAATTCCTTCAGCAAATAAGTACCTCAGAATATTTACTCTGAACAACAATCTAGAAAGTGCTGGAATACTCTTCTTGAAAAAGCAAACTGGTAAACACCCTCTTTCTTTCATCATTAACCACTCTTTCTCTTCTTGCAAACATATGGCCCTTTCTACTTACAATATTATCTTATATTGAATATTTTCTTTTCTTCACCCACTTCTTTCTCTTCAAGACATTACACATACATACATGGATATATATATATATATATATATATATATATATACACATATATACATGTATATTAACCACCTCCAACTTCTTTTTAAACAGTAATAAATATTGTGTCAAAACACTGCTTTATGGGTTTCTTTCCTTCTTTCCTTCTTTTTTCCTCTCCTTTCTTTTACCTTTCTCTCTTATCTTCTATCTCCTCTGTTTCTCTCGCCCTTACTCTTGTTGTCGCAACCAAAGCTTTAAGGGAAGTTTCAAGTTTTCACTTGGCTTTTGTTTTTTTTTTAAAAATAGCACTCAAACACATGAGCTACCCCTCCAAGCAAGTTTTGTTTATCTACTTATTTTGCTTATTTCTTTTTTTCATATTTATTTCTAGTTAATTGGAGATAGATTCTCAACAAACTGTTCAGAAAGGCTGGCTTTGAGCTGTGAGCCTCAGAATGTATGCGTTCCTAAGATTACAGACATGAGCTACCAGGGCCCAGTTTGTGCTGTCTATATGCTTTATAACATTTACATCCTCCTTACCACATAAGGGAACAGAAATCAGTCAACCTAGTACTACTGCCAAAATCAGAGAAAACAAATGAAATAGTACAAAACCCAGAATCACATCTTCTGTTTGACAAACATGGGCTTTTCAAGTAAAGGAAAAATAATGTTTATAATATGTAGCTGCTAGGCGGAAACTGGTGTCTCCCAACTTTAGCCCCATGTACCGAGGAAGCTGTGGTCACAGGATCTCAGAAAAGAAAAGACGATCTCATGGCAGAAAAGTTCATGAGAACCTCATCGCCAATTAGGCAGAAAATAGCCACAAATGAAGGTGTGACACCAGAGGTAGACCTCAAGCCTTTAACAAAAAGCCAAGTAAGAAAAGCAAAGTCCTGAGTTCAAACCCCAGTACTAGCACAAAAAAAAAAAAAAACAATTATATCTCAATGAAAATAATAGGAAATGTAGTGCCATTACATCAGTATTTCAGAGCTTAAATATAAATAAATTGATATGTTATTTACATAAAATTAGGAATGTATATGGAGGAAACAGAGGTTATGTTTTCTAACTGTGGAGTTAGGGAGGAACTTTAAAGCAAAATGTAAATATCAGAAACAAGAAAAAAAAGATGGACTAAATTTGGCATAAAATAGTATATATCACCAACAAAAACTAGGAGAACTTATTTATAAAAAATAATCTGCAACACATTTGATAGGTAATAGAAGTTGTAAAGATATTTTTAAGCTTTCAGATGCAGAGTTGTAGCCCAACAAAATGAAGCTGGCAATTGAAATATAAGAGGGGAAAGTAAAGGGGAGGAGTGTAAACGAATGAAGAGTGGATGGTAATGGCAGTATGCAGTCATAATATTCAATGCATATCCTATGAAACTAGGAAAGTTGAAGAAATGGCTTGGGTTAGTAGGAGGGAGGTGGTAGAATGATGATAGGATTGATATTGAGCAAGATACTTTGTACTTATAAACTGGTATATTGACAGATAAACCCTTTGTACAACTACTTGAAGATAATAAAAATATTATAAAAAACAAAAAAAATTAGCTGGGTGCTAGTGTCTACAACTGTAACCCTGGCTACTTAGGAGGATTTGAGTACTGAAGCCAGCCTGGGCAGGAAAGTCCATGAGATTTTCATCTCTAATCAATCACCAAAATGTCAGAAAAAAGAGTTCTAGCTCAAGGGGTAGAGCACTAGCCCCAAGCAAAAAGAGCTCAAGAATAGTGCCCAGACCCCTTAGGGCCAACACACACATGCGCACACGCACGCATGCATGCACGCACGCACGCACGCACGCACAGACACACAGACACACACAGACACACACACACACACACACACACACACACACACACACGTCTTTCAAAATTCACTAAAAAGAAATCTTCCTAGGCCGGTAGTAGTGACTCACACCTCTAATCTGAGCTACTCAGCTTGATATCTGAGGCACTTGGTTCAAAGACAATCCAAGCAAGAAGATCCTTAAACCTTATATGAAAATAAATAATAAAAAGCCAGAAGAGGAGCTGTGGCAATACAGAATACAGGCATAAAAGGCAAAACAAAACTTGTTTCAGTCAAATAACAACATATATTATACTGAGAGTAATATAAATTGTCAAAAAGACCTTTTGAAAATATATACAAAAAGCACTAAAAGTACAAATACCCTTTAACCCACTGGCTGTAACAACACAATAAAAGAGGAGCAACTTGATAAGCTAAGCTGATGTTTACCATGCTAATTCATAACTTTAACAGTGAAGAAACATATAAACTAGCTAGCAAGTTACTGAATAACACAATACTTTTTATTCTGACATTCAGACATCACAATGATAGTGTACCTATATATTGATGTAAATAGATGATAAATAGCTAGATAGGTAGATATATAAGTAGAAATATATTTGCTGCTAATTATTCAATATTAAAAGCCTTCACAAGAATTTATATATTCCTATTCTAAGCTCTTGTCTCCTGCGTCAACATAAAAGGAAAATAAACATCCATAACTAGCATTTTACTTTTACAGGAACTAAGCACAAGATCCTCAAAAGCTCACTCCATCTTTCACCACATAGTCAAGCCCTCTACTTTTTAAATTTACATATCTCCTTTTTAAATTTGAGCCTAGAATTCTTACCTTTCTCCTTCTCCCCCTTCCCTCTCTCTCCCCCTTCCCTCTCTCTCTCCCTTCCCTCTCTCTCCCCCTTCCCTCTCCCTCTCTCTCTCTCTCTCTCTCTCTCTCTCTCTCTCTCTCTCTCTCTCTCTCTCTCTCTCTCTCTCTCTCTCTCTCTCTCTCTCTCTCTCTCACTCTCTCTCCTGACAACTAAAAGTCTAAATGGTCATCATCTTTTTTAAATACTCTCATTGAAGCCAGGACCCAATCACCTTCTTAGTCTTACTTTATTTCCATTCTTTTTGTTGTTGTTGTTGGCCTTAGGGCTTGAACTCTGGTCCTGAATGCTATCCCTCAGCTCTTCAGCTCAAGGTTAGCACTCTACCACTTGAGCCACAGTGCCACTTCCAGTTTTCTGAGTGGATTATTGGAGATAAGGGTCTCATGGCCTTTCCTGCCTGGGTTGGCTTTGAACCGTGATCCTCAGATCTCAGCCTCCTGAGTAACTAGGATTAAAATAAGAGCCACCAGTGACCAGCCTCACTTTATTTCCAAAAGAAAGCTTCCAGCTCTCAAAGCAGAGCATTATACAAAGCATGTACCAAATAAATTTATTCCATTAACATTTTCTATGTACCTACTGCATGACAGCAGGACAATATGATGCTGAGTTTGGATCTCAAAGATCATGAAATATGTTCATGTATAAATATGACTAGTGTTTGGGAAAATTGGGAAGTGGAGTAGAAGTATCAATAGGTTATTGATATGTTATTATCCTCACAATAGTATGTATATTAGCTCAAATTCCCAAAAATAACACACTGAACAATGTCTTATGCATGTTTTAAATATTTGATAACAATATGTATCTATATAAATATATAAAGTATCAATAGATATTTGGGAATAAGAGAAGTAAGATAGAGAAAAAAGGTTTTGATTAACCTAGATAAACAATAAACAAGTACTACTATTCTGAAGCCTATATCTTGAGAAGGTGGAGATTACCACTGTCAAATTCAGGTTCACCATACATTTTCCAAATATACAATTCTCAAGTTATACAAGCAAAAGTTATGGTTATAGTTTGGAAAGAATCCAATGAAAGATTTTAAGTTTGTCTCATGAAAGGGTAATTTCTCTTCCTTTCTTAGGGAAAGAGAAAAGTAAGAATAAATATCAAAACATTCCCAACACAACAGTTGATTTCCTCCTGGTATCATTTAGTGCATTTTTAATCTAACTCGATTCATTTTCTAAATTGTTACAGTTCCTCAAACTATGGTGCAGAATGACAATATGAAAAGAATGAAAATGCAGTGAGACAAAGGTAATCTCTATAAATGAGTTGATTTAAACTTGCTTGCCATTTTCTCATTCATAAACACTACATTGATGCATTTCACTTACAGTGGATTTCACTCACAGTATTCTTTTGCTTGCTTGCATTTTGAGTTCTGCTGCCTAATTTGTTAGCATATGAGTTGAGTAAGGGTAGTTCATGCTGTAAAACAAGAAACAAAATAATGTCTGTAATCTTTTTTTTTTGGGGGGAGGGGATCCGGTCGTGGGGCCTGAACGCTGGGCCTGGGCATTGTACCTCAGCTCTTCAGCTCGAGGCTAGCGCTCTACCACTTGAGCCACAGCGCCATTTCCGGCTTATTTCTTTTTGCTTATGTGGTGCTGAGGAATCAAACCCAGGGCCTTGAGCATGCAAGGCAAGCGCTTTACCACTGAGCCACCTTCCCAGCCCAATGTCTGTAATCTTAATGCAAAATGTTGCCATCTATTGTTAGAGGAAATGAGGTGGAAATCTCAAAACCTAAATGAGTAAGATGAATCAGTAACTGAATAGAATTTGTCACATATCGTTTCCAATGGGAATAATAAAACAGTACAACCCATCAAAGCATTTTTAAAAAGAAAAGTTAGGCATGGTGATTCACATCTGCAATCCCTACTCACTCTACTAAAGATCATCGTTCAAGGTCAATGTGAGACAGAACTTTAAAAGACCCTATTCTCAACCAAAAAGTGTGTAAAGGTGCACACCTATCATCTCAGCTAGGGCACACAGACACACACACAAACACACACACATAAAGAAAAGGAGGATTACAGTCTATACTGGCTCATACCAAAAGCAGAGATTATTATCTCAAAACTCACAAGCACTTCTGTGCTCATGAGAGAGTAACTGAAAACCAAGTCAAAGACTTAAATTCAAATCCTAGTATTTCCAGAAAAAAAAGAGAAGAGAAAAAAATACATTAAATGATGAAAATATAGCCACTTTCAATTGACTCTCCTTTGAAAAGGGGGATTTAAAGATAGATATTTGAGGCATCTGAACACTGTTTTTTTTTTTTGTTTTTTGTTTTTTTTCTCTCATTTTATTTATTTATTTATTTATTTATTTATTTATTTATTTATTTTAATATTATTTTATTTTATTTGAGAACATACTGTACAGAGGGGCTACAATTACATGGGCAGGATAATGCATACATTTCTTACCAAGCATTGCAGCCTCCTCCTTTGTTTACCCTTCACCTCCCTTCCCAGCCTCCCCCCTCCCCCACCCAATTATACTCCCCCCCCCACCGACATTGTAAAGCTGGTTTTGACATGACATTTTGTACTTCTCATTGTTGCAACAGGTCCACCTGAATCCTTAAACGACTTGTTTGCCCCCATCTCCTCCACATGTTATACTGACATCAAATATAGTGAAAGCGGGGGTTACATTGTGGGGGAGGGACATACAAAGCAACAAAGAAATAATCTTATAAATGCGTTAGAAACATAGGCATGAAAGAAACGAAAACATTAAAATACATATTTAAGGGTTCATTTTCCTAACATCACATTATCTGACCTTTTCTGCTTGACTCATACCTATACTAGATATTGCAAATAAGGGAAACCATGGGACCTATGCTTCTTTGGGCCTGGCTTACTTCACTTAATATAATTTTTTCCAAGCCTTTCCATTTCCTAACAAATGGGGCAATGTCATTCTTTCTGATGGAGGCATAGAATTCCATTGTGTATATATACCACATTTTCTTGATCCATTCATCTACTGAGGGGCATCTGGGTTGGTTCCATATCTTAGCTATGGTAAATAATGCTGCAATAAACATAGTTGTGCTGGTAGCTTTAGTGTGGTCTTGTTTGTAAACATTTGGGTAAATGCCCAAAAGTGGGATTGCTGGATCATAGGGGAGATCTATGTGAAGTCTTTTGAGGAACCTCCATACTGCTTTCCAAAGTGGTTGAACAAGTTTACATTCCCACCAACAATGAAGTAAGGTTCCTTTCTGTCCACATCCCCTCCAGCATCTGTTGTTGTTAGAGTTCTTGATTTTTGCTGTTCTAACTGGAGTGAGGTGATATCTCAATGTTGTTTTGATTTGCATTTCTTTTATGGCTAGGGATGTTGAACATTTCTTCATGTGTCTATTGGCCATCCTTCTTTCTTCTTCAGAGAAGCTTCTCTTTAAGTCTTTTGCCCACTTATTTATTGGGCAGTTGTTTCTTTGAGGATTTGTTGTTGGGTGGTTTAATTTTTTGAGTTCCAAGTATATTTTAGATATGAGACCCTTGTTCGTTGTATGGCTAGTAAAGATCTTCTCCCAATCGGTGGGCTTTCTATTCATCTTGCTAGCTATGTCATTTGCCCTGCAGAAGCTCTGCAACCTTATGCAATGCCATTTGTCCAACCTTTCTTTGATTTGTTGTGCTTCCGGTCTCTATTCAGAAAATTTCGGCCTGAGCCAAGGAGACCTAAGGTTTCTCCTATTCCATCCTGTAATATTTTCAAAGTGTCTGCTTTGAGTTCAAGGTCTTTTATCCATTTGGAGTTGATTCTGGTGCAGGGTGATATATAAGGATCTAGCTTTAGTTTTCTACATGTAGTTAACCAATTTTGCCAGCACCATTTACTGAAGAGGCTGTCTTTCTTCCATTCTATTGTTTTAGCTTCCTTATCGAAGATTAGATGGCTATAGGTCTTTACGTTCATTTCTGGGTTTTCAATTCTATTCCATTGGTCCTGAGGTCTGTTCTTATGCGAATACCAAGCTGTTTTGATTACTATGGCTTTATAGTAGAGTTTGAAATTTGGTATTGCTATTCCTCCAGCAGTGTTCTTTCCATTGAGGAGCGTTTTTGCTATTCGGGGTCTTTTATTGTTCCATATGAATTTTTGGATTGCCTCTTCTATTGCCTTGAAGAATGAGGGTTTAATTTTGATAGGTATCACGTTGAATTTGTAGATAGCCTTGGGAAGAATTTCCATTTTCACGATGTTAATCTTGCCAATCCAGGAGCATGGGAGGTTTTGCCATTTTTTAAGTTCTGTGTTGATTTCCTTTTTCAAGATTTTAAAGTTTTCATCATAGAGGTCCTTCACTTCTTTGGTTAAGTTAATTCCTAGATATTTTATTTTTTGTGGGGTTGCTTTCCTAATTTCAGCCACACTTTTCTCATTGTTGGCATACAGAAAAGCCATTGATTTTTGGGGGTTAATTTTATAACCTGCTACATTGCCAAAGTTTTGAATCACCTTGAGTAATTTGGGAGTGGAGTCTATGGGATTCTTTAAATACAAGATCATGTCATCTGCAAAGAGGGAGAGTTTTATTTCTTCTTTCCTTATTTGGATCAGCTATATGTCTGCATCTTGTCTTATTGCTGTAGCTAGGCATTCTAATAATAGATTGAAGAGAAGTGGAGAGAGTGGGCATCCTTGTCTTGTTCGTGAGTTAAGAGGAAATGGCTTTAGTTTTTCACCATTGAGTATAATGCTGGCTGTAGGTTTGTCATAAACAGCCTTTATTGTATTGAGGAATGATCCATGGATTCCTAATTTTTCCAGAACCTTCATCATAAAGGGGTGTTGGATCTTGTCAAATGCTTTTTCTGCATCTATTGAGATAACCATGTGGTTTTTATTCTTGCTCCTGTTGATGTGATAAATGACATTAAATGATTTGTGTATATTGAAGCAGCTTTGCATCCCTGAAAAGAAACCTGTTTGATCATGGTGTATGATTTTTTGGATGAATTGTTGAAGTCGATTGGCCAAAATTTTGTTGAGAAGTTTTGCATCAATGTTCATCAAAGAAATGGGTCTACAGTTCTCTTTCTTTGATGAGTCCCTACCTTGTTTTGGGATGAGGGTTATGATGGCTTCATAGAATGTGTTCGGTAGTGATCTTTCTCTTTCAATTTCATTGAAGAGTTGGAGGAGTATTGGTGTGAGGTCTGCTTTGAAGGCCTTGTAAAATTCCGCTGTAAAACCATCTGGTCCTGGACTTTTCTTAGCTGGGAGGTCTCTTATTGCTGTTTCTATTTCAATGCTTGATATGGGCCTGTTACGCTGGTTTAACTCATCTTGGTTTAGTTTTGGCATGTCAATATTTGCTAGGAAAAGGTCCATTTCTGTCAATTTCTCAAACTTATTAGCATAAAGTTTTGAGAAGTATTCCCTTATAATGTTCTGAATCTTGGTTGTTTCCGTGGTGATCTTTCCATTCTCATCTCTGAGTTTATTAATTTGGGTGTGTTCTCTCCTTTTTCTGATAAGGTTTGCTAAGGGTCTGTCAATTTTGTTAAGTTTTTCGAAGAACCAACTCTTTGTATTGTTGATTCTTTCTATAGATTTTTTGGATTCTAATTCATTTAATTCTGATTTAATTTTGATTATTTCTTTCCGTCTACTGGATTGGGGTTTATCTTGCTGCTCTTTTTCAAGGAGGTTTAGATGTGTCATTAAATTGTTAGTTTCCGATCTCTCCAATTTGTTGATGTAGGAGCTCAGAGCTATAAACTTGCCTCTGAGTACTGCCTTTGCTGTGTCCCAGAGGAGCTGGTAATTTGTGTGTTCATTTTTGTTGAATAGCATGAACATTTGAATTTCCTTTCTAATCTCTTCCATGACCCACTCATGATTCAGGAGTGTGTTGTTCAGCCTCCATGTGATACCGGACTTTCTTTGGTGGCTTTTGGTGTTGAGTTTTATTTTTATTCCCTTGTGGTCAGAGAGAATGCAAGGTATAACTTCAATGTTTCTGAATTTAGACAAGTTTGCTTTGTGGCCTAAAATGTGGTCTCTTTTAGAAAACGTTCCATGTGCTGCTGAGAAGAAGGTGTATTCTGATGCTGCTGGGTGAAATGTTCGGTAAATGTCTGTTAAGTCTAGTTGATCTATGCAGCTGTTTAGATCTGCGGTTTCTCTGTTGAGTTTTTGCCGAGTTGATCTATCTAGTGGGGAGAGTGGTGTGTTAAAATCCCCAACAATTAATGTCCTTGGATCTATATGGGATTTGAGGGAAAGTAGTGTTTCTTTGATAAATTTGGGTGCTCCATTGTTTGGCGAATAGATATTTAGAATTGTAATATCCTCCTGAAAGAGCGATCCTTTAATTAGTATGTAGCGACCTTCTTTATCTCTTCTCATGAATTTTAGTTTGAAGCCTGTTTATGAGGGCCGTTTGCTTGGTAGATTTTGTTCCAGCCTTTAACATTGAAGATGTGTTTGTTTTTACGGGCAAGATGTGACTCCTGCAGGCAGCAGATAGATGGGTCTTGTTTTTTAATCCAACTAGACAGTCTATGTCGCTTAATTGGAGAGTTCAGTCCGTTAACGTTAAGAGATAGTACTGAGAGGTATTTGGGAGTTCCTGTCATGTTATCCACCTTCTTCTGGGCTGCGAAAACTGGGTTCTTCCTAAGGTTCTTGGATTCTCAGTTTGGGTGCAGTTTCTTGGCCTTTGTTGCGGTCTTGTTGGTTTTCTATGTGTAGGACATCTTTAAGAATCTTTTGTAGGGCTGGTTTGGTGGAGATGTATTGTTTCAATTTTTCTTTGCTATGGAAGGTTTTTGTTTGGCCTTCAGTTATGAAGGAGAGTTTAGCTGGGTACAGTATTCTTGGTTGATAATTATTTGTTTTTAGGGCATGGCATACATCATTCCAGGCTCTTCTTGCTTTGATTTTCTCTGCTGAGAAATCTGAGGTAATTCTAATTGGTTTCCCTTTGTAGGTGATTACCCTTTTCTCCCTGACAGCTTTAAGGATCTTTTCCTTGGTCTGGGTTGATCCTGTGTGGATTATAACGTGACGGTGGGATGTCCTATTCTGGTCTGATCTATTTGGGGTTCTAAAAGCTTCTTGTATCTGAATAGGCCTATCTTTTTGTATGTTTGGGAAGTTCTCTGCTAGGATCCTGTTAAACAAATTTCCTAGACCATTAACTTCTGTTTCTAGGTGCTCCACTACACCCATTATCCTTAGATTGGGCCTTCTGATGGTGTCTTCCAGGTGTTGGATAGACCTATCATATTTCTTGGACTTGTCTTGGATGGTTGTATGTTCTTTCTCTATAATATCTAGGCTGTCTTGAATCCCTGAGATTCGATCTTCTGCATGGTCTAACCTGCTGTCAAGACTCTCTACTTTGTTTTTTATCTCTTTTCCTTCTAATTGGTCAGCTTTGATGGCTTCAAGTTCTTTGTTGAAGCTTTGTTTTAGGTCTTGTATGAATTTCTTTACTTCCTTAATTTGGTGTTCAGCGTTTGTTCTCAAATCACTTAGTTGATTGGTTATGGTTTCTTTGGACTCCCATTCCTTCTGTTGGGTTCCATTCAGCATTCCCTTTGTGGTCTCCCTGACTTCCTTCAGCTCTTTGTTAATGGATTCCATGAATGCCTTTAGTGATCTTTGTGTATTCTCTACCTGGTCTCTCAATTCCTGAATTACTCTTTGATTAGCTTCTTCCCGCCTGTGGGATTCCTCCATTTTTCTTTCTTCCCGTTCATGGGAATCCTGCAGTTCTCTTTGAGTGTTCTCTGCCTGCTCACGCCATTCCTCCCTTTCTCTTTGAGCATTCTCAAGTTGTTCACGCAAATCCTGTATCAGTTTTTGAGTAGCTTCCTCACCCTTGATATTCCTGTATAAACTTCTGAGATGCCTCCTCTCTCTCCCTATCACGCTCATACAGAGTCCTTTGTACATTGTCAAACTTCTCATTTATCATGTTTGCTGTTAGTGTTTTTAGAGCTATTTGGGAACTCTCCTCTGGATTATTCTTTATCTGTTATAATCCCTGATTATCAAGGTTGGGAATTGAGATACCCGAATTTGCCATTTTTCTTGTGTTTTTCCGGCTTACTCGGCCCATTTGAGATGAAGATTGCACCAGTTTTATGCTAGAACACTATCTTAAGGCAACCATCAACCAAAGTTTGCGTTTGTACAGTCAATAGTCTACAGATACAATCTAGTTCAACAGATACATCTATTCAACATCAAACAACTATATGTTAAAATACTTCGAACCGCAGAAAAGAATTTGGAAAACCAGAAATTATTAGGATTAGGGAGAGATGTGGGTAAAAAATAGGAATAGATTGGTGTGGGGAGGCACAGGGAGAGTTAACTATGTCCTAATCACAATGCAGGAAATGGGTTGGGTAGGATGCAAGTAGAGAGAGAGAGAGACCAGAAAAAAAATAGAAACGTAAAAATTAATGTTATTATAGAAGTTAAAAGACCATCTATTTAGAGAGGAATGTGAATATGTTCCAAGAAGGGGAGGGACATAGAGGAGATGTGAAAATCTTTAAGGATGGGAAAGGGAGAAGAAAAGATCAGAAGTTCAGTAGAGCTAGACAAAAAACAAAAAGATAATTAAGAAAGAAAGAAAAAGAGAAAGAAGAGAAGAAAAGAAAGGAAAACGCTCATTCACATATTCCTAAAATAAAAATTATAAGATGAGAAAAAAAAAAGTTACTGGAAAACAATTATTTTTTCAGAAGAGGCAAAAATTAAAGATCAATAAAAGTTTTAGAAGGGAAAAATATATATATATAAGGTAGCAAAAAAACAAAAAACAAGCAAAAAAAGAAAAGAAGAAGAAGAAGAAAAAAAAAGTCTTTTGATTTTTTTTTTGGGGGGGGAGGATTGGGAAGAATCCTGTATCTCCCTTTTGTCTCTAACCAGTCTCTTGTTGGAGTCTCTGGTCAGCTTGAGGTCCTGTGGCTTGATTGGTTTCTTAACTCGGTTGGTTGGAAGAGGCAGAAAAATGCTCTGCTTTACCCAAGATTTTGAGATCCCCCTCCCAGGTTAGTTTTCTGGGAGGGTGATCTGCTTTGAGAGTCACAAAAGAGGGGGATGTGGTGATGGGGCTAGGTTCTGGGTAGAGTTGAGGCCTTTCAACAAACAGTAGCTTTTCCCTGGGGCTATTTTGTGATAAAGCTCACAGCGCCCAGCCTGGAGCCATTCCCAGGGTTTCTGTTTTTCAATTGATTGTGGTGGCTGCTAGAGGGAGGGGCAGCCTCTGGCTCTGGTTACCCAGTGGGGAAAGCCACTCCAATGACTGGCGCCTGAGCTGGGTGACTTTTCCCTGGATGGTGCTGAGTCTGGCAGGTCACTTCGCCGTTAAGTTCTTGTGACCTGCTAAATGACTCCTTTTATTCCAAGGCCTGAGCTGGAGCTAGCAGCTCCTCCGAGCTTTGTCGGTATCCAAGATGGAGATCAACGGTGCTGGGGGGGGGGAGGGGTAGCCTTCCCTCCTCTGCTTCCTGAGAAGGAGTGAAGATGTCGGGCTTGTATTCACGCCAAGTCTTGGATCCTGGGTTGTCTCTGGTCTGCAAACAGCAGGATGAAGATGTTCGCTCCTTGTCGGTTCTTGTTGGTGTTGAGTAGAATCCGCTCGTCCGCTGCGTCTGGCTCCTTCGTCCCGGACTCTCTGTGTCTCAGGTATGACCCCGCGGCAGTGGTCGCTGCCGCGACCCTGCCGCCGTAGTGGCAGCTGCTGTGTTTCCTTGGCTTCCCCTCTCTTGTCTAACTCTCTGTTCTGTGATGGCACACTTGGTGTGATTCTCTGGCTTAGGACTGTTCACTAGAACTCTAAAATTGCTTTCTATGCGAGAGCTTGTTCAGATTCCAGCTTCTCCTCCGCCATCTTCCCGGAACCTTCTCTGAACACTGGTTTTAAGGTGAGAGGTTCCAACACTTGGCTGGGAAGGAATTCTGGACATGGGTTCTCTGCAGTTTTTCAGTGCATGAAAATAGCATGGCAAGGGCACTGAAAACCAGTGAAATAGAAATCTCCCTTGTATTTTACTGCAAATCTTCAGAAATACAAGAGAAGCCTCATTGGTCTAAAGATTAACAAGAATATTGTTTCATTAGGAGATAATTGTGTTTTTCAGCCACTGTCTTCTCCTAATACATGGAACAGATTTTTAGTAAATAATGTGCAATTGATTCCGTACAACTGAAAATTTTGAGGCAGGGAGTAAAACCAGATCTTTGGAAACAAGAATCAAAAATGGAACAGTATAACTGGGCAGAGTTAAAGGGGGAATAAGAAACAAAGGAAGTAAGCAAGAAAGAATAAAGGAAGGGCTAACAAAAGATTATAAGTAAAAGAATCAACACATTATAAAAATTGAAGCTAATCAAAATACATCACAGTATCTTACTGACTTGGTCAATCCTTCTAGCTTTAATTCTATCCTAGTTATTATGGCTACTCAATCTCTGAAGACTCAGATCTACAATGTTTAGAATTAAGAAGCAAATTGATACAATATCAAAAATAGGAAAGTAGCACATATTTTTTTATTTGTAACTTTTTCACATCCTTCAAATTTAAAATACATCATGGGAAATTACAGATAAATAATTACTTGGTAGAGCCAATAACATTTGACTAAGTTTGGGGGAAAAGATTAAGGTGGTTATGTATTTAGAATTTCTTACAATGAGATGTACCAGGCATTTATCGAAAAATGAATTTTACAACTTTACCAGAGGTGGGGGACATGGGATGGGAGGGCAGGGATGGTAAGGAAGAGGAAACAATGCTTAGTAAGAAATGTACTCATTACCTTGCTCATGTAATTGTAACCCCTCTGTACGGTATTTTCACAATAATAAAAACTTATTAATAGTAAGTTTTAGCAATGTTTATCTTACATCTATAATTTTGATAATCATCAAAAGAAGGCTGACTCTTTTTTATTGTGAAAATACTGTTAAGACTTCATACTTTGTAGGTCCTTGTTCTGGTGATAGATCAACATGTGCCACTGTGTTAGGAGCCCCTCCATTTATACAATTCAGGTGAGGGTATTTTGTCAAGTTTGGAGTGGTATCTTTGATTAACTTATGTCTGGTATTTCTAATATGATTTTATGTATTTGCTTATGTATTGTCTATTGACACAAATAAAATATTAGTTTGTGCCTCATGGTATACTGTCACAAACACTGCACAATTGTTCATGTTTTGACACTGATACTTACTTAAAAATATTTTACTGTGAAGTTACAACATTGAATACTCTCTAGATATGTCTTTAAAAATAAATTTTAAATACCTCTGATTACATTGAACATATCTGAAAAGAATGCATATAACATTGGTTTCACCTGACTTTAATAAGTAGGCACCCAAATTCTTTGAGGAAAAAAAAATAAAATCTCCCTTGAAGTTCAAATACATACATAAAAATGCTTCAAGTTTATTAGAAAAAGACAATTGATCAAAAGATTGTTTAGAAAGGCTTAGTGGTTCTGAAAGATAATGAAATTAAAATACTGTTTAACTGAAATTGTTTCTGGAGCTACTCTTTTATTATTATTAGCACACTAAGCTTAGAAATGGATCTATTATTTCCTTTAAATAAAAGGTATAGGTCAAATGGCTTTATTTTCATAAGTTTTTTTAATGTGACTTGAAGGTAGTAGGTAGGCCAAAAGGAATAAAATTGCTGTCTTGCTTACACTTCATTAGATCCTCCTTTGGTCATGTCACTCTTCTTGGTGTGATCACCTCAAAAGCAAACTGCATTCAGAAATCAATGATCCCAGAAAATCTTTGGCTACCCATTTATCCTGATAGGTTCTCTTCAATTTTCCCATTTTCCCAGGGTAATCATATTTTACTGCTAAAATAATAAACAAAACAAGCCTGTCATGGTTAGAGTGCTAGTGATAAAATAGACATTGATGAGTTTCCTAGTATATATCCTCTGTGTCAAAGGCTCGAGATATGATAATAAAATAACAGGATTTTTCTACTGTAGGGAAAAGATACAGTAGATAATGGACAATTATCACACAAACCAAGTGATGAACAGGATTAATATCACAAAGAGGGAAAAAGGTACTCACCTATTCAGGTACATAATCTAAAGAAAAGTTGATGGAAAGGTGCCTCCAGGAGACTAAAAAGGCCAACAGGGATCCCAAGAAGCTTATTATCAGCAACGCCCTGTGGGAAGTAATAGTTAACACTAGCACCTTTTCCTGCTTCCTATGAAGGATGCTGTTGGCCTATTACAAAATAGCTAACTACACTGAACTTTATCACTGAGATATCAGTATGTCACAAAAGAAAGGTATAGCCATAGTTTCCACTGTGTTCCAGCAGTGACATCAAATATGCTGAGTATTCCAACATGGCATTATTTGGTAAGGAATGTGTTCTTCAGTGATATTGGGAAGCTGGGAGGCAGTCAATACTATCTCACAGGTGTACACCAAATTCAAAACATTTCTCATCACTTGCTGTTAGCAAGAAATCATTTCCTTGATATGCTTCACTTGTTGACCTCTTCAGGCTGGTCCCAACTTAGCCTATTCACAAGAAGATGAAGGGTTCAATCTTCTAAAATGAATTTATAATGCTTCTGTACTATTCATTTCAGTTTGAAAGAAGCTCTAAAATCTAACGTTCTTATTTATCTAATGAAACTTTAATTTACACATCAAACTAATTAACAGGGGTAAATTTGGGTCAAATTACACATTATTGACTAAAACTATGCAAAAATTCCAGGGTTATTATACTGTTGAACATAACTGATAAGAATGTAGTTGAAGTTATTTTACCTGATTTTTAACTAGGCAACAGATCTCCATGAGGGAGAAATGTAATCTCTCTTGGGAGCTCAATGTGTATATATAATATGTTTCAAGATTATTAGACAAAGACAAGAGGCCTAAAAATAAATTTTAGCTAAAAATCTTGCCCTGAAAAACAATTAGTAGAAGGAAAATATTGAGGGGGAAAATACTAATAACTAAAACTGCTTCTGGAACTTTATAAAATTATTACCAAACACAAAAAGGAGTTGATGATTTTAAATCAAAGTTATAGGATAAATGGTTATTATTTTTCATGAAGTTTTTTAAATGACTGCTAGACAGGACAGAAAAGTTGATGTCTTGCTTTCCCTTCATCTGGCTCACCTAATTCCATTTTGGATATTTTGAAGTGTGCTGTCACCTCAACCCAAGGTTACATTCAGAGATCACTAATCATGGAAGTAATTTTGGTACTCTTATTCTGAATGATTCATCAATTATTTTACTGAATAGCAATGTAAGTTTTGATATGCCACTTTCAAAATAAAAAAAAAATAAAACAATTATCACTCATACAATGCTATTCATTCATTAATCATTTAACAAATATATTTTGAACAGTTTTGTGGGTTGGAGGACATGGGTATATCTGCAGTCCTGGAGCTTGAATTCCAGGCCTGGGTACTGTTCCTGAGCTCTTTTGCTTAAAGCTAAAGCTCTACTATTTGAGCCACTTCTGATTTTTTACATAACTTAATTGGATATAAGGTTCTCACAGGTTTTCCTGCCCAGTCTGGCTTTTAATTGCAATTCTCAGATCTGCCTCCTGAGTGGCTAGGATTGCAGGAGTGAACTATGGTGCCCAGCTGAGAGCTAGAGATATAGTGATGAACAAAACAGAGATTGTATCTAGTCTTATAAACTGTAAGTCTTCTACGGAAAAGGGTCATTAGACAATTCCACACAAAACGTGAAGAATAGCATTAATTCCACAAGGAACAAAGCAATTGTACTCACCCTATTCAAGTCCACAATTGAAGGGCAAGTTGATGAAAAAGTTTTCCCAACAGACAAGGAAGGCTGACAGGTACCCGGGAAGCCTGTGAATAGCAACTTCTTGTAGATAGGCACAGTTAAATATCAGCACTTTCCTGTTTCTTCTAAAGATGCTTTTGGTCTAAACCCTTTATCCCTAAGGAGTTAGGTTAGTCACAAAGGAATGGATTGGTCACAGAGAGCCTTGATTCCTAGTAGTGATCAAGAACCATGAGTATCCAATATTATGACCTCAGGTGAGGGATGTCTTTTTTATACTGTCCTTGAGCAGCTGGGGGTTATAGACATAATGACATAAGACTATATTCAGTAGGCTAGAAGACACTTATCTGCACTTGCTGTTAGCAAGGAAGCTTCTCCCCAGTGTTTTCAAAGGTCTAGCCTCTCTAGAGTAGGTTCAGTTTTGGACAAATGGGTGGAGGAGCCATGCGGCAAGAGAATCAGCAGGAATTTTTTCAAAAAGAAATTGCCCATTCACTTCAGGGTGAAAAATATGTTTTAGTACAGACTTACAAGAGTGTGGCTTCTCATCAGTGGCATAAGCTCAGCAGCATCATGGGATAAGCCACTGATACATGCTGTACTGCAGGAACTCCAAAACATTACAAGAAATGTTACAAATGCTAGCATACGCCATATCCTTTTTGTAACGAGTACAGAAAAGTTATATGCATATATAGAACCGGTAAGTAGTCTCTCTTGTGGCCAAGTATCAGAATGGGGTTTGCCATATTGAGCCCAAGATACTTAAAAAAGTGATGGATGTGTCATAATTGAATGGGGCATGGCATGGTAGGTTGTGTCTGTTTTCTAGGCTATTAAAAATTTAGAGGCAGAAAGAATTACTCGAACCCAGGAACATAAGCCTAGCCAAACATAATATAAGATAGACAAATAGCAAACAAAAAAAGCATTAGTAGCTCCCCTACTGGTAGGGTAAAGAGGCTTCATGGAGGCCGTGCAGGTAGCAGTCCTTGTCTTTAATTGTTCCAGCCCAAGGAAAACACATGAGAGTAGTCAAGCCTTTAGATCTGTGAAGATTTGGCCTGAGTTATCACAGCATGTAGCACCTAGCATCCATGACCAGTACTAAAACTGCACCATTATATACATCTAATCCAGATAAGTTTCAGAGAGCAAAAAAATATTTTTAAAAATACAGAAAAGAAATTCAAATAAACAAATGTTTCACTTTTGTATTCTTATTTATTATCCCAGTAGCAAGTTCATAAATAGATGAGGGAGCCATCTGTGGTAGAAATGATAAAGGAATGAAATAGAAGGAAAATGTTTTTTCTGAGTACCTTGCCTTATATTTAGTCGTGAAAGATCTGACCAGGCTATATACTCTCTTTCAGAAGTTCGTATAAAGAACCTTCTATAGAGCGGAAAGAAGATCAACTGACTTGTCTGGATGGGATTGTTATAGATCACATTTTTCCTAAGCTGGGGGTCTTAGAAGTCTACTAATGTCTTTTGCACTGCATATGGAAAAGTCAGACCCATAAAAATACAAAGTTATTTCTATTTATTTTTTACAAAAACTTCCATACATTTATTGCTCAGCTCATTTTTAGGGCAAAGAAAAAGAAAAAGGGAAATCAGACTTTTAATTTAAACTACAAATCTTTCTAGGTAGTATTAAATTTTTCAGTCTGAATTAAATAGAGCATAAATATTTATGAATTATCTTGATTCTCCTCCAGTGGAGGAGTTGTACATGATTTTGTTGCGAGTTTTGTATTTTTTTCCTAAAACCATTAGAAAATGGGCCACTTTTGCTTTTGTTTCTTGAACGACTAGACTCACTTCATCCTGAAAGTCTTGTAAAAAGACCTGGTAAACAGCCCTTCTAAATACAGACATCACATTGAAGGCATAGAAAAACATATCTACTGAAAGTTAAAAATCTGTTGATGTTCTATGTTAAGCAAATCAAACAACTTTGACACACAATACCCAGTCTTTTTTATATTGGTTTTAAATTGATACCCTAAAAAACATCTAGTGATTGTTTATATGGTGAGTTTGTCTAAGTTGTCAAATCCCTTTGATTTATTTTAATTTTATGTCCGAGACCGGAACTGTAACTCATTATCCTTCTGCTTTCGCTCATTGGCTCTACCAACTGAGCCAAGCTTCCAACCCCAATTAAATCCGCTTTAAAATAAGAATAACTGATTTAGGAGTAACTTTTTTTGCTTACTTCTGTTTTTTTCTATACTGTTAAATAATTTTTTATGCAGTTAAATCATATTTCCTTTGTTACAAATGTTTTACGGTGTTTTTACCTTACATAATCCTTGTACTTGGTTTTCTAGAATGATTTTTAAATCTCTAGTCATTTTAGTTGGACATAAAGCTCTACAAACTGACATTTTTAACATATATCTAGTATGACTCTATAATCCACAAATCAAACTAATAGATTGGAAGCCAATAAGAGTCAAATTGTTGGTTACTAAGAACTTGGAAAAATCACCAGGGTTGTTATGATGTTGAAAAGATTAGATGATAAAAATGTATTTCAAGTTGTTTAGCATGATTTGTCTAGGCACCAGAGTTCTGTGAGGGGGAAAAATGAAATCTCTCTTGAAGTTCACATAGATATATAAAAAGTGCTTCAAGTTTATAAGGCATAAAGCCAATAGGCCCGAAAATAAAGTTTAATTATAAAGCCATGCTGGATGTGAAAAACAATGAGGTCAAGTAGAAAGTTCTTCAAGGAAAATTAATATATACCTGAAATGGTTTCTGGAGCTTTTTAAAAATTATAACTAGCAGCCTAAACTTAGAAATCAATCATCTTATAAATATGTTAGAAAAAATAGCAAGAAAGAAAAACAATTTGAGTCCTTATCTTGAGGTAAATGCTTGATGAAAAATGTACTCATCACCTTGTTCATGTAATTGTAACCCCTCAGTATGGTATTTTCATAGTAAAAAAAATAACTTATTAATAAAAAAATCAATCAATTGCCTTTAAATCAAAGATTTGATAATTATTCTTCATCAGAAGTTCTTAACATATGACTGGTGCATACATTAGAAGTCATTAAATTGTTGCTTTGCTGTTATCTGGCCCTTCTGATACCATTAGGGATACTGTATTACTCTTTGTGTAATCACCTCAAATCCAGACTTCTTTTGAATAACTCAACTTAGAAGTTCCTTTGCTATACTCATATCCTGACATACTCTTTAACTATTCTGTACTTGAGTATTGATATAGTGAACAATATTGGTGTCAAAATAATAAAACAAATAAGCTACCACTAATTGAGGGCTATTCATTCACAATTCAATTAAGAAAATATTTTAGGCAGTTTTATGTACATAGCCTCTGCTAAGGGCTAAAGATACAATGATGAGCAAGACAAAGGTTATTTCTAGTCTTGTGAACGGTAAAGTTTTGTATGGAAAAGAGACACTATGCTGGTAGCTCATGCCTATGGTCCTAGCTACTCAAGAGCCTCATATGGTAGAGAACTAGCCATCACATACACACACACAAACAACCTCGGGGACACCGTTCCAATCCTTAGTTCAAGCCCCCATAATGGTAGTAAATAAAAGAATTAAGAGGTACAAGACAATTATCACACAAACCATATGACTGACAGTATTACACAGCAAGGAAAGAAAAGAAGGTACTCACCTATTCAGATCCACAGTCTAAGAACAAGTTGGTGAAAAAATGTTCCCAGAAGATCAAACAGGATCATAGGGGACCCAAGAAACTTCCCAATAGCAACCTCTTATGGGTAGGCACAGTTAAGTATCACATTTTCCTTCTTGCTCTGAAGAATGCTATGACCAATTACAGAAAACTGGGTTAGGTGACTCATAAAGGAATGGAATGTTCATAGATACCTTCTATAGTTTTCCAGTAGTGTTATCAAGTATGTTGAATAGGTCTGGGAAGTTGACTCAGTGGTAGAGTGCTTGCCTTGCATGCATGAGTCCCTGCGTTCGATTCATCAGCACCACATAAGCAGAAAAAAGCTGGAAGTGGTGCTGTGGCTCAAGTCGCTAGCCATAAGCTGAAGACCTGAAGAACAGCACCCAGGTCCAGAGTTCAGGCCCCACAACCAACAACAACAAAAAAGAAAGAAACTTGAGTAGTCCAATGTGATAGCTTAAGATCAGAAATATCTTTTTTTCAGTTATCCCCAACACTGAACAACTCTACACCCAGGGAATGTGTAGAGGCTGAGCAGGCAGTATTTGAAGGAGGAAGGACTATCCCTCCTGCATCTTTTACAGCAATCATATTCAAAACAATAAAACTTTAGTAACAATAAAAGAAATACATTTTCTCATGATACTTGCATAGGGGGAGGACCGCTACACAAAGTCCAACACAAAACATTTCTTCTCAGTTATAGTAAGTAAGAAATCTTTTCCTCGGTGTGCTTCACTATCCAGGCTTCTCTAAAGTGAACTCAGTTTTGCCTATTCCCCAGAGGATAGAGAAGCCATGAATCAGGAGCATGGGCACAACTTTTGCCAGAAAAAGAACTTCCAGTTTCCTTTAAGGAGAGAGGACAAAACAGATCACGGGAAAAGTGTGTGAAGAAATAAGGTGAAGACTGTGGTTCCTCATCAGTGGAATGTGCGTACAGCCATGAAGGATAAGCCATGTATTAAATGCTGTACCATGGAGGAACCAATAGACAGCTGTCTATTTGCCTATGTGCAAATGGGGATTGGCTACACTGAACATAAGATCACGTTATAGTATTATTAAAAAGAAATTTATTAATAAGGTTTTTAGTGAAAATACTGTACAGAGGGGTTACAATTACATGAGCAAGGTAAAGGTAATGAGTACATTTCTTATCAAGAATTGTTGCCTCCTCCTTTGTTTCCCCTTACCCTCCCGGCCCTCCCACTCCCCTGCCCCAACCCCACCCTGCCCCCCTCCCACCAATCCCCCCATACACACGCCAAAGGGAACCAGGCACCAGTAGTTCAAACTTGTAATCTTAGCTACTTAGGAGACTAAAATCTAAGGATCAAGATTCTAAACCAGCCCATTCTGTAAGAACCGTATCTCCAATTAACCACCAATAGCTGGATGTAGAGCTGTGATTCAAGTGGTAGAACACTAGTCTTGAGCAAAATAGTTGAGGGACTGCCCAAGACCTGAGATTAATCTTTAATACCAACACACACACACACACACACACACACACACACACACACACACACACACACACACACACACACGAAAACTGGATTGAGCCTAACATGGTAGGGGTGTGCCTATAGTCCCAGGTGCACAAAAAGCTGAGAAAGTAGAAATCAATTGACACCTTATACTAAAAGGAACAGCAAATAAAAGGCCTTAGTTGTTTCCCACCTCAGGCTGGAGGGCCCCTATAGCAATAGTTTAGATAAAAGCATGATCTCTATCTAGTTCAGCTCAGATACTACACTGTGAGTAAAAAAGTCTTTAGATGATTAAACATAGGGCCTTCAGCCATCACACACTGTGTATCAGCCAGCATTAGTGACCCAGAACCTCAAATGTACCATTATGTACATTTACGCTGAGAAAGCTTTCAGATGATGTAGCCCAGAAAATATCTGATAGCCATTGTATCAAACCATACCTGTCTTGAATTTATGATTCATAAAGTTATGAGCAAATAGTTGTTTTAAGGTGCTAGGATTTGAGTAATTTGTACATAGCAGAAACCAGGTGAAGGGAAGTGATTGGGTAGAGAGGAAGGTTAGCCAAGAGTTAAATCCTTAACAAAAAGAAGAGTTAAGCCCTCAAGTTAGCTGAGAGATGAAGTTCAGTATACTACTTCACTACTTCTGTGAATATCTCAATTTTGGCTTTGTAAAAACCACTGACATAACCATATTATATACAGCATATTACAATATAGGAAAAATTATAATCATCCTATTTCGATTATAATCAAAAATATAATCAGCCTATTTTAGAATGTTGCAAATTCTACCAACATTTCACAGATTTCTTCAACAAGTAAAGATTTAAAAAGGGTGATTGTCCCCCAACAACAAATCTTCAAGAAACAACTGACTGTATTCATGATTTCAATAATTCATGTACACTCCCCTACACACACACACACACACACACACACACACACACACACACACACACACACAAACACACACACGAATGTATGCAACAGCTCAATCTACTCACAAATATCCACTCAACATGAATCAAGGATCTTCCTGTAATAGTTGAACTTTTAAATTTTTCAAGTGTTGTAAATAATTGATAACAGATACATAAGCAATTATTTTCTGAACAGCACTGTGCTATGGAAATGAGAGTTCACTATTATTACATAAAATATCTCTGAATCTCAAAAGAATTAAATAAGAGAATCTGAATTTGGGGGCTATATTTCTACCAGCTATCTTACAAAGACTTAATGAGATGATACTTATAAGATCCAAAAATTAAGCACTAAATTAATACAATGAAATGTATACATGAGTAAGTGAAGTGAAAGCCACTGGTCAGAGAGACCTATGCTGCCTCCATCTCTCAGCCGGAGGCACACTGTGGCCATTTTGATGCCGCCTGGGCCATGGAGTTGTCTTCACCAGAGTAGTACCCATGCTGGGGTTGGAACTGTGGGTTGTGGAGAGGGGAGAGAAGGACATTGGGGTGACCACCCTGGGGAAGGGGATGGGGCAGTGGGGAGGGAGGGGAGACCCTGGCAGAGGCTGGTGAGGGGAGGAAGTAGGCGGCAGGCCAGTGGCACAGGCAGCAGCAGCCCAGCTGCAAGTTCTGGTGGCTAGGCTCTGGGGAACTTCTGTGAGGTGGGATGGTGGGGATGGATCCCCTGGGGCTTGGCAGCCTCCTAAGGAATGGACAATGAGAAATGAGATAAATAAGCAGGCTAAAGGCTTAAAGAGAAACTTCTCTAAAGAGGAAAATAGGATGGCCAATATACACATGAAGAAATGCTCAACGTCCCTAGCCATAAAAGAAATGCAAATCAAAACAACATTGAGATAGCACCTCACCCCAGTTAGAATGGCTATAATCAAGAACTCTTAGATCAACAGATGCTGGAGGGGATGTGGACAGAAGGGAAACCTTCTGCATTGTTGGTGGAGTGTAAACTTGTTCACCCACTTTGGAAAGCAGTATGGAGGTTCCTCAAAAGACTCCACACATAGAGCTCCCCTATGACCCAGTAATCCCACTTTTGGGCATTTACCCAAATGTTCACAAACAAGACCACACTAAAGCTACCAGCACAACTATGTTTATTGCAGCATTATTTACCATACCTAAGATATGGAACCAACACAGATGCCCCTCAGTAGATGAATGGATCAAGAAAATGTGGTATATACACAATGGAATTCTATGCCTCCATCAGAAAGAATGACATTGCCCCATTTGTTAGGAAATGGAAAGACTTGGAAACAATTATATGAAGTGAAGTAAGCCAGGCCCAAAGAAACATAGGTCCCATGGTTTCCCTTATTTTCAATATCTAGTATATGTATGAGTCAAGTAAAAAGGTCAGATAAGTTGATGTTATGGAAATAAACCCTAAGATATCAATTCAAATTCTTTCAGGTGATTGTTTCTAACACATTTATAAGATTATTTCTTTGTTGTTTTGTATGTCCCTCCCCCATGGTATAACCCCTGCTTTCACTGTACTTGATGTCGGCATAATTTGGGGAGGGGAAGGGAAAAAACAAATCATTTAAATAGGGATACAAGTGGATCCATTGCAACAATGAGATATACAAGTTGTTATGTCGAAAACGAACTTTACAACTTTGGTGGGGGGGTAAGATTGGGTGAGGAGTGGGAGGGGGTTGGAGGGAAGAATGGGAAGGGATGGGAAGGGGAAACAAAGGAGGAGGCTACAATGCTTGATAAGAAATATATTCATTATTTTGCCCATGTAAGTGTAACCCTTCTATACAATATTTTCACAATATAAAAGGGATTTTTATGAGGAATCTGGGCTAACTAGGATTCAAATGTACTTGTGGACCTGGGATAGTTTATCTTGAAGAATAAAGTTAGGTAATAATAAAAATAAAAATGATAATGATAATAATAATAATAATAATAATAATAATAATAATAATAATAGTAATAATAAGTTGATGTTAAGGTGGAGCCATAGCACAGTGGTAATCATTGCCTAACACACAAGGCTCTGCAGTACCACAGTATGTGTGTGTGTCTGTGTGTGTGTTTGTGTGTGTTTTTGTGTGTTTGTGTGTTTGTGTGTATTTCATAACTTGTTGAAACTTGTTCAAACTAGGTGAAAGCTTTAGACCACTTTGGATTACATTTTCATTTTCTTACATTTACATTATTCATAAATGTATAAAGATACTAAAAATAAAACATTTTAAATTATAAAAAGAAAAATAGTAGACAATTTTCCATTGTGCTATATGCTCTAAAAATACAAGATTACTTGAGAAATGTGTAACAGAGATTCCTTCACTTTCAAGGATCCAAAGATTCACAGAAAGAAGTAATATTCAGCAAAATGTTAATCTGTAAACTAGGAATTAAAAAGGAGGTAACTAAATGATGATAGGAAGGAAGATTTAGAGAAGAAACAGGAACTAAGTGATATAGGGTTGATTGTATTGGTTTATAGAAAATGCAAAGCAAGAACTTGACAAGAAGAGAGGAAAGCGTTTCCATCAAGATTTATCTTTATTAGCTGGAGATTTGACAGGTTAGGATAAACTTATTGGATCAGTATCTCTTCATCCTAATTGGAACTGAAAAAAATCACAGTAATAAGAAGACCAATTATATATTTACCTATCTAAACCAGGTCAGCACAAAATACACACAGGAACTCAGAGTAGCCTATATCATAAGACAGTGAAAAAGCTATTTACTAGAGTTTGGCGAGGTACCTGTATCTCTTTTATGTTATTCTAGTAATGGCTTAATATTTTAGCTTTGTATAAAAGATTTAAAACTACCTTTTGAATGACCATCTATTTCACAAGGATTCCAGAGTTTAAACCTTTCATCTCTGGCTGCACAGAATAAATCAGTAGTCCCTGAAATTTACTAACTACTTAAAAACTAGGTATGTGGAATAAAAGGATACCGAATATAATGCGACACAGGCCGGTTTTCACAGCTCAGGGTGACATTTAGCCAGTGATGCAAATGAAACAGCTAGGTGACATGGAAAGACCTAAACTAATCTAGCAAGGTGCTTATTCTTAAACAAAAGAGAAGGAAGTTTAACAGGTGAATGAGCACAGAAGGACTGTTATTTCAGAGGTCACATGACTTGCTGTCAAAACACTAGCTATGCCTGTACTTTCTAACATGCTTAATGCATGATACACGCCACTATGTGCACAAGTACACACACATAGCCGCACACACAATGAACAACCAGTTGTTTTCATTCTGGTAATTTTTATCTTTAGATGTTCTCTCACACTTATTCAGAGTCTTCTGAACTGTAAGAGACCTGAAAGCTATTATATTATATAACAGAAGAAAAGTAATTCCCATATCTTGATTCTTTCACTATATAGTCAGAAGGGGATTGCGAGATATATATATATATATATATATATATATATATATATATATATATATATATATATATAAATGTATATACACGTATATATACATATATACATGTTATATATACATGTATATAAATACACACATACATGTATGCGTGCACATGCATGTGTATGTTTATACACGTGTATACATACATACATACATATATACATAAATATATATATATATATATATATCCTCTTCTCCTGAAGTTTTATATTCAAAACAAAATTTTTTAGACTTCAAAGATTGCAGAGGAGCAGCTGGGAGCTAACTGAGATCTCATGAAGAAACCAGTTTTAGTGTTTCAGTGAAAAATCCAAGGCTGAAGAGTCACCCAAGTGAACCATCATAGTACAGAGAGTTTGGTCAGAGAGGAAAAATTCAGGCAGCCTTTTTAAGGAGACAGATTTGAGCATACACCAGTGACCGAAGTGGCAGTGGCTGTGGCTGCCAACATAGCAGTAGACCAAGCCTGAGAAAAAGGTGCCAGAAACAGAGTGCAAGCAGCTTCTACTCACCACCAGTGTGAACTGACAAGGAGCAAAAATCTTCATCCTGCTGACCACAGATGGACGCAGATCACAGATGGCCTGAAAAACCAAGGGAAGGTGTGAGTACCCAAAAAGACATTCCCACTCCTTCTCACAGAACAGCATTTGGAACGTAGCTCTTCCCCTATCACTTCAGAAGAATGTCATCTTCCATACTGGCAAAGACCAGGCCAGGGCAGCCAGTAGATACCTCAGGCCTTAGAATTAGACACTGCTGAGCCATTCTTCAACAGGGCAAAGCAACCCAACCAGTGGGACTCAGCTCCATCCCGAGGAAAGTTGACCTTTCCAGATGGGGGAAGGATCACCTAAGGCAGGGCAACTTTCTTCACAGAGTAAACAGCCAGAAGAGTCCCCACCCCTCTGTAGCATGGCAGCAGCAACTCTCCATGCTGCAGGAGGTTAAAATAAATAAATTCAAAACTGAAGAGTCAGAGAAAATCCCAGGACCAGATGCATTCACAGCTGAATTCTACAAGGCCTTTGAAGCAGATCTCAATTGATACTCCCCCAACTCTTCAATGAAAATGAAAGTTCACTACCAATCTCATTCTAGGAAGCCTCCAAAACCCTCATCCTCAAAACAGACAGGGAATCATCAAAGAAACAGAACTCTAGACCCATTTCTCAGATGACCATCAGTGCAAAACTACAAAATCTTCGCCAATCAACTTCAACAATTCATCAAAAAAATCAAACACTATGATCAAACAGGATTCATTCCATGGATGCAAAGCTGGTTTAATATATGCAAATCAATAAATGTAATACATCACATCAACAGGAGCAAGGACAAGAATCACATGGTAATCTCAATACATGCAGAAAAAAGATTTGACAAGATCTAACACCACTTTATGATGAAAGCTCTGCAGAAACTAGGAATACATAGAATGAACATTCCTCGATATAAGAAAAGCTGTCTATGACAAACTTACATTACAACTTATATTATAACTAGCATTATACTTAATGGCAAAAAGCTAAAGCCATTTCCTCTAATTTCAGGAACAAGACAGACTGTCCATCTCTCCACTCCTTCTAGTATTAGATTGCCTAGCTACAGCAATAAAACAAGATGCAAACTTTAAGGAGATCCAAATGGGGAAAGATGAAGTAAAACTCTCCCTCTTAGTAGATGACATGATCTTGTATTTAAAGAATCCCCTAGACTCCACCCCCAAGTTATTCGAGCTGATCTGAAACTTTGGCAAAGTAGCAAGGTATATAAAATTAACCCTCAAAAGTCAGTGGCTTTTCTGTATGCCAACAATGAGAGTACCTCTATCTCCTCAAATAGTTATGCTTTCTTTCTGTTAAAGCATTCAAACTCCTCTCATTGCCATGAAGTATATATTTTCGTAGTCACTCTGCCATAAACACTACAAGTTATAACTCTGTACATACTGGCCATCTCTCCATTCCCATTCCTAACTTCTATCTCTTATAAAATCACTGTTCTATTTTCAATTTTTGAGAATTTAAGTCCTAGCATGAGTGAAATTATGCAGTATTTGCTTTTTTGTGCTTGCCTTACCTCACTTAACATGATCTCCAAAGGCCAGAGTAACGTCAGCATCAAAGGCCAACACTGTTCCAACCACAATAGAAATCAGTTCTATTCAAAGTTCTAAGTAGGTGAGTGACTACTGTCCCTCCATAGAAAGCAGTCACAGCTTCCCTCTGTTTCTAAACCCTTTGAAAGACAACTGTACATTAGCCAGAGAATAGGGATGAATTAAGCAGTTAATAAATTTTAAAAACCCAACCTAAATACTAAGTATCATATTAACCTCAGATTCGTAATTAGAAAATGCGTAGTTTGCAATAAAAGTATTTGCTATTAATGAATATAAATTAATGCAACCAGTTTAATAAATGTTGAACTATTGAAACTAATATTGATGCATTTGTTTGCCCTCTTTCTTCACAAGTTAATAAAAAAAACAAGTAAATTAGAGCACTGTGACATATCTCAATTGAGGAAAGAAAATCCTTCCTTTTAGAATGACTGATTAATGAAACTTGAATTAATAATCAACCTCAAAGATATTATGAGTGAAGGGGCTGGGAAGATGGCTCCGTGGTAGAGCACTTGCCTTGCATACATGAGGCCCTGGGTTCAATTCCTCAGCACCACATAAGCAAAAAGAAAAAAAGCCAGAAGTGGCGCTGTGGCTCAAGTAGTAGAGTGCTAGCCTTGAGCTGAAGACCTGAGGGACAGCACCCAGGCCCAGAGTTCAGTCCCACAACCAGACACCCCCCCCCAAAAAAAAAAAAAACTTATGAGTGGAAACTATTGTCTACACTACTCTAGAAGACAAAGCCAATTTCAGTGTAGAACTTTGCTGGCATAAAACAAATGCTTACAGTCTCATTGAATTATTTCACTACTATAATATCCTAGGTGTTATATATAGAAGGCACGTAGGATGCCTACACAAATGAGAGATGGTGTTAACAGTCCTATAGTTAAGACTTTTCTTCATGTATCCCAGTAAAAACACAACTATCCTCAAAACCTTACCCATGGCTGCACATTGGTGGATATCCATAAACTAAGCAAATAGCTCTCAAGAAAAGTCCACAGCAAAGTCAGATCATGCTCAAGAAAACTCTTAAAACTCGTCTTAATGATATTTTTGTTTCATTTCTCCTCAGTACTATTTCCAAGTTCTTTCCAAAATTTTCCCTTGTCCTTTGATTGTCACGTAATTAAAACTATTGGTTAATGCACCTAATTCTAGCCTTAAGAACCTATAATAATAAATTTAGAAGAGATGTTATAGATGTTCAATACATTTTCCTAAAATCAAACTAAACACTATGGAAGCAATAATATCAGGGAAGTCTCCAATCTTTTGCCAACCTAATTACTTCCTAAATTTTCTTGTGTCAGACTATTTTGAAAGTGCTATATAATCTATTCCCTGAGAGCTTCTACCTACCGATTGAACCTTACTATTTGAAGCTATATACCTAAAAGCGGATATAGTGTTCCATAACTTTGTTTTCCTAAAGTTTCAGAAAACATAAAATTTTAGCTTCTTTTCCTATAGCACAATTGGAAATTCCTTCCTATCTTGGTTTCATTCTTCTGAATATTCTGAGACAGCCTTATACTTCTTCATTAAAAGCTATTGTTGGGTTGAACCTTAGGCCATCCCTTTCACCTATTAGGTTCATTTTTGTAAATTGAGTGCACATTTACTTAATGGATAAGCCCAGGATATTTTGATACTCAGTGCTAAGTAAAATTATTCTGCTCCAGAGTGAGTGAGATAGTTAACAGTTCTAAGTGGAGAAAATAACATTTACCTCTACAAAATTTATTCATTTCAGCCTGTTCAAATTTCTCGAAATTCAAATTCCGTAATCCAGCATTAAAAATAAAAGTAAGTCACTGTTGAAACTTACTGAGTTGGATTTGCATAAATAGGTAAAGCGTCTGTCCGTGTGTGTGCGTGTGTGTGTGTGTGTGTGTGTGTGTGTGTGTGTGTTAGAAAACATGTTTTCTGTGTTTTTTGCCTTTTCTAAAAGTCCATTATATATGTCAAAAATATTATTTTTAAAAATACAATAATAAGTAGCTTTTAACTGCTATGGATCTTAATAAAAAGACTCTATTAGCCTTTGAAATTCTAAATTAAAATTTGTCACATTTTGTTAATCTAACAAAAATGTACACTTTCTTTTGAATTAATCTATGAATTAGCAGAGTAAGTCAGAGTAAGTCATATACAGCAATAAAATTAGTTCTATGATTAACTTCATCATGTAAATAATATTAGTGATTACAATGTCATGTGCAACTTCAGAAGACACATATAATTTTTGGTTAGGTTCTAGAAGTCGTGGATAAATACTCAACAACCAGCATGAAGTCTTCAGGCTCTGTGCCAAGCAAGTAAGGTCTAGTTTAAGTGTGATGGGAAGAGTCAGAATACAATATATCCTGAAGCCACCCGCAGCAATTCAGAGCCAGTAAGTCCCTCAAGAATACTCATTTGGGGGTGGTCCAGTCGGGGGGCCTGAACTCTGGGCCTGGGCACTGTCCCTCAGCTCTAAAGCTCAAAGCTAGCACTCTACCACTTGAGCCACAGTGCTACATCCAGCTTTTTTCTTTTTGCTTATGTGGTGCTGAGGAAATGAACCCAGGGCCTCAGGCATGCAAGGCAAGCCCTCTATCACTAAGCCACTTTCCCAGCCCAAGAATATTCATTTTTTATGTCTCAAAAATAACCTGAATTTCAATGGCTTTGCAGTATCCCACTGCATTTGGTTTCAACTAGAATTTATGCCTGAAAACTCTTAATTTCTAATTTTAAAACATTTTAGTTTTATGTACTCAAACTTTTTCTTAGTGCTCTAAATGAGGAGCATCTCGTCCTCTGACCTACCCCATGAAAAACATTGTGTGATCAAATAAGCAGAAAATCTATTCCTTTTGGGTATCTATAATCCTCTTTATCTATAATCCTCATTAACTTTCTGTTTAAGTTGGGTACAACATTCCCTAACTCACCTAAGCATATAATCTTTCCACATACTAGCCTGAACATTCATTAACATTTCACTGACCTACAGAACACGTGGGGAAAGTTTTACTTCTTTACTTTAGTTATACATTTATCCCAGTACTATTACATAGAGCTTTGTATTCATATGTTACATTTGTCCAGATTTGTGAAGAAATCCCTCCTGTTCCTTTAAGATCCTCTAAACACTAGATGCACATACTTTTTCTAAAAGAAGCTGGCAATATAGGTGGGAAAAAGAAAGTTTAGTGATAATCCTTATCATCTGAGACACTGAAGATCATTAATTACTTGGATCTTTCTAACATATTCGGAGAGTCTCAGAAAAGACATCACAACAAAGAGGAGTCACCAGTACTTTTTGGAGGTCCCTTAAAAGCACTAAAACCCTCATTTCTGTTTGGCTAAGAAAAATTCCCATTCTCATTACCTAAAATGCTTGACCAATCTTACCTCTCTGAAATGAGGGTTTTTCCTTTTTATTAAAAAAAGAGTCTCTGTTACAGATTATTTTGTTTTATTATTTGTAGTTTTTTCCTATTGTTCTGAAAAAGAAAAGGAACTTCTAAAACCATAGATAGCTAATGCTATTTTTTCAGAAGTACACAGCAAAGAAGAATGAGTTTATAAATAAAGAAAATGTTTATACAGGAAATGTGACTTCAAATTCCAGACTTGTTTAGAGCTTGTACAAAGTTTTTGATAGACTGATAGACTCAAACTCTGAGTTAGACCAAAAGATGGTAAAATTCTTTCTTTAATTTTTTGAGGGACAGCTGGGCGCTGTCCCTCAACTCTTCAGCTCAAGGCTAGCGCTCTAGCACTTGAGCCATAGTGCCACTGGCTTATTTCTTTTTGCTTATGTGGTACTGAGGAATCGAACCAGGGCCTCAGGCATGCAAGACAAGCACTCTACCACTGAGCCACCTTCCCAGCCCCAAGATGGTGAAATTCTTTAAATGACTCTATGTGTGAAAGAAGGATCCACTTGAGAACAATAATCATAGGTTAGCTGAAGAGGGAGGGAAGGAGCAAACATCCAGAGTTCTTTTGGACTTTAACTTGAAGCAAACCAAATAAAACTAAATGTTTAATGAAATCTGTCTAAATCCAACCAACACATGCAGAAAAATGACAAGAGGTCACTCACCCAGGGATACTACTAATGGTGGGACAAGTAAAGCAAAGGATGGACCTAATTCTGGGGTGATTTGAATCATAGCCACAATTAAAGCTTCAGTACCATGTCAAATACATTTCAACACTTTAAAATCCTTTGCTTGCATAAAGGTTTTCAAGTCGACTAATGACTAATGACTACGTGGAACAAAAGCAATGTATGAGAATTGCAATTATCACCACAACAAAGGAAAGGAAGCATAGTTGATATTAATGGCCCACTGTATAAAACTCACATTAATTTCTCTCCATGAGTAAATGAAATAACTTCTTAAATGTGACTCCTCCTCAACATTCAAGCTCAATGCAATCGATCATTCACACTATAACCAGAGGAACCTTACAAACCTGATCATAGTCATTTCACTAAATAATGTCACTAGCATCCTGCTTCCCCAGAACTAAACTACAAATCACTGGTTTAACCTGAAAGTCCTTCCCAATTTCCCTTTGTCCCACCCCTCTTCAGCTACATCATTTGCCCTAACTTCTCCATCCTCACTCCATTTCCACAATTCATCCAGAGCCCCACACATAATACACTTCTTAATTTTTTCATACCTGAACCATTTCATCAGCTTTCTCTCTTTTTGGATTGCCTTGCCTTCAATGCATCCATTAGGAAATGATCTGTTGATCAAAATTATGTTCAAAGATCATTACCTCTTTGAAGGTCTTCTTTGCTCCGCTAGGTCAAATTAATGTTGCTCTTCCTATGCCCACAGGAACCTCCTACAGTAGATAATAAATTGTAACACATTAACATTATTAAGAAGTGATTTTCTAGACATAGTTTTACTCAATTTAACCCTAACAATAACCTCATGAGGCTGATACTATGATTATTATTACCAATTTTCAAGTAAGACAGTCTGAGACATACATACACTGAGTGTCCTATATGAGGTCACTCAAGTACTCACTGACAAACACAAATTTGGAATACAGTTGGTCTGTCCCCATATTCACTCTTACAGATTATCCCAAAGTTCCATTGCTTGAGGGTCCCCTGGGATCAAGCTGAAAAGAGAATCCAGGGCTTTGTTTGGCTAGAGGTTCCATGAGGCAGGAGTCAACTTCCACAGGAAGCCTTGAATTCAGGGGAAAAAAAGCAGAACCATGATCTAAAATGGGCGATTAAGTCAAGCAAACCAAAGAGGTAAGATTTCACAAGCCCTCAAATAAAAAGCAAATACAAATGTCAGAAACTGGGCTCTGAAGTAAATAAAAAGTGAGAATAAGTCTGGTTCCATAAGCAGGGTAATTTCTAACTTCTTATGTCCTGACAAATGAGCTAAGAGAAGTTCTCCCTTAGAGGAAGTAGAAATAAATCTATCCATGTACTTACAAGTGTCAGAAAAGTATAAACTCCCCCTTCAAAGCTTCTTCACTTCCCTGTTCAGGATAGGGGAGTTCAAATTTTGAACAGCTCCTCACTGGCCTGGGCAAGATTCTCTCCCATGTGAACAGCACATTCCCCATATTGCAAAACAAGGACCACAGTCATTTATTTATAAATCATACACTGCTCAATTGTAATTTTTGTGTGAGTGATGCTGGGATTAACCTCTTGTAATTGTTAAACAAGCACTCAATACTTAGCCAGTCCCTGCCTAGCCCTCATTTGTAATTTTTATCAGCTTGCTATTTGCCTTAATTGGCACTGCATTTCAGGTCAAAATTCACCAAATTTCTTTAGCAAAGCCTTATTCCCTCTGGTACCCTGTTCTGCAAATTACATTTTTCTTCACAGATTTAGTGAGAAAGGAGCACATTTTTAGGACCCTACACAAATGCATTTTTCTTCATGAAGTGTTACATTTTCAACTTTATTGAAAGTAAGCTGATTCTCTCAAATTAAAGGTATTCTCTGTATTTTTATGTCAATAGCCTTGACTGATGATTCTATTCCCAGTGCAACTACCACTAATACTATTAGCTATCTCTTTTGTTTCCTGTGCTAGAACTGAGCTTCAACTCATGGCTTGGAATTCTGAAGGTCTCAGTTTACCATACCTTCACTTCCAACATTTTTCTGATTAGTTGAAGGTAAGAATCTCACTGTTTTTTCTATTCCAAACCGCACGATTCTTAGACTGAACCACTTGAGTAGCTAAGCTTATACATGTGAGCCACCAGCACCTGGGTTCACTTCTTAACAATATGCTATGGGGGCTGGGATGGTGGCTCAATGGTATAGCGCTCGCCTTGCATGCATGAGGCCCTGGGTTCGATTCCTCAGCACCACATAAGCAAAAAGAAAAAAAGCCAGAAGAGGTGCTGTGGCCCAAGTGGTAGAGCGCTAGCCTTGAGCTGAAAAACTGAGGGACAGCACCCAGGCACAGAGGTCAGGCCTCATGATCAGATCCCCTGTCCCCCCCAAAAAAAGAATATGCTATGGGCCTTTACATATAGTCACTTATTCAACAACCTGAAATGCAACTGTTTCATGTCAGGAAATAAGAATCACTTTTAAAAACTATGAAATAATCTTTTGTAAAAAGACATATTCTTATCTTTATTTTATAAACATGAAAGCTAAGGTACTAAATCATTGACAATCTTTTCAAGTTCACACACCAGTTAGCCATAGAGATATGAAAGGACTCCTGGCCTTATTTCTACATACAGTTGTACTTACTATCTTTGTGCTGACTCAGTTTTCCTGTTTCCATGTAATAAGGCTGATATCATGTGAACATGGACTGAATGCAGAACAAATTATAAGCAATAGAAAATGTGTCTCTCTTCTGAGCTGAGGCATTTTAGAATTCAACCCTGGAAGCCACAAAAGAGAGAGCCTGGATCTAAAAATCACATTACCCAATGCAGAGGTGTTACACATCAAACCTTCAGAAAGCAAAAGACAAACCAGTGATGATCCCTTAGTTCTCTAATTTGTTTTTGTTGTTATCAATGCTGCTATCATAAAGACTCTCCAACCTAGTTTCTCAACCTTAACTCTCCTCCAAATTCTGAGTCAACATTTCAGAGTATTTTTCAGTTAACACAGGCAGAAGAAAGAAGAGAAGGAAATGAAAAAGTAAAGGCTACTAGCTTCATCACATGGAAATAAAACAACAATGAGTCAATCAGATACAATATGTGAGGAACTCACGGAGAACCGCACAAATCCTAATAGTACCTCAGGTGTAATCTCAGATTCCACAAGATCATCTCAGAATAAGAGAAGAGGACTGAATGTAAACAAGTTATGCAGTTATCCTACTCCAACAAAATTTTTTCTTGTCTTTCTACCTACACTACATTTACATATTAGTTTAATTTCCTGTGTATCAGGAAATCTTGTCTGACATTGGAATTCAGTAGTCAGAATATCTTTTAGAAACAGCACAAATTCAATCATTTATTTCAGGTAATTTTCACTTATCATGAAAGAGGATCATGAACTTCTTCATTTCAGTTTCTATAATGGTAGGCACTATCCTCTCTACTGCCTTTCCTATTCATTGGCCATAATAGGTACACTCTTTCAAATACTATTAAATTTAGAAATATTAAATGTGTTTGCCTCCCTCCAAGCAAATTCACCATAGTAATTTACACTACTCACAAAAACCCAAACATATACAAATTAGTTAATGGCAGTATTTCTCACAATGGTGAAAACTAGAAACCTCAGTGTTCCACACTAGTTATAGTATTTTCTATAAAAGATTATTTCATAGAGTTTTTAAAGTGATTCTTATTTACTGACATGAGACAATCACATTTCAGGCTTGTGAGTAAAATTGTAAATTACAAAAATCTGTATTTTGATTCCATTTATATGTGTGTTTGTGTGTATGTCTGAGGACTATTTTGTGTATGGAAATAAAGAAGGCATAAAAATCTGCTTCAGAATTTTAACAATTCTTTCTTGGTAGGTTTTGAGATGCACTTCACTTTTATACTCTTCTGTGTTGCTTCTGTTTTAAATGTTCATTTATCTATATATCTATATATAAATAAAGGATTAGAGATATAGCTTAATGACAATGCTTATCTAGCATGCTTAAGATACCAGTTTCAATATCCACTAGCACAAAAATCACAAATGTAATACAGATTCATATTGGAAAAATGTTTAAGCTGTATCTTAGCTGCCACTTTCCAGCACACCAAAATTTCATTCAATGGAAACACAAAGTGACATAAACTAAGGTTAGCAATCTAGTTTATAGACATAACTTCTACCTAGTTTCTATAATCAGAATGTTGCCTGGTATTACTCAATCTATAATGAAAATAATGAGGTTTCAAAAGTACACTCATAGTTAATTCTTTCACTTCAGATTTCAACATTAAACCATAAAGGCAGATTCTACATATAGACCATAATTCCAATGAAACCTTGGGTGAAAATCTTGTTGCAGAATGAGTTCCTAAGTCATAATGTTTTTCTCTTTCTTACCACATTTCCAATTTATGAAGTCATAGATGTAACAGTACCAGAAAATTTACTGGCTGTCAAATAAAGAAAAAATAAGAGAGGCTCTAAACTATATTTGTTAACACACCCAGTAGTATATCAGACAAGATATTGTGAAATAAGTTCTATATTTCAAGCCTCTTTTACCCGTTAAAGGATTTTTTCAAATAAGAAAGTAATAGCCAAAATACACCATGAAGTTTTCTAGTTTAAAATCTAACCACCAGAATTTACCAACTAAGATGGCAAAATAAGAGAGTAAACAGGAAAATATTCTAAAATTCTATTGGAAAAATAACCCGTGATATCACGGGTTATTCCAGGCAGAGTGTAAATGAAGTTTGATTTTAGGGCTATCCCATCCATTAAACAGATGCTACATTAAACATAAAATTGTTTAATACAAAGTATTTGTGTCACTGGCTATTCTGGTTAAACACACACTATATTCATCATGGTTAAAATAATAAAGATTAATTTGTACTTTAAGTCATAGTTCAGTTGGTTACATAGCCATTCAGGAAAGCTCTCATTCATCTAAATGTTGACTTACAGAGACAAGATTCTTCCATATTGCAGTTTAACCTTTGGAATATGTAGTTTCCAACTTTGCCACAGAACAGATGCTGGGGAATAAAATAAGAGGATTTTATGGATTGAGCTGGAAATAGCATATACCATTTACACCTATGTGCTTTTGTCTAGAAATTAACCATATTATTTTACCTTGCTCCAAGAAAGGACTGAAAATATAGTTCGGTACCTAGGAAGACAAAATGGATTTGTGAATATGATGAATGCTGCTGTAGTTTGATGTTAACTGTTATTTTTATCTTTGTAGAACATATTCAATACTATGGTAATTTCTTTCCTTTTCTGTATGCCTCAAACTCATGTGGCAAAGGAAGACTCACTGCTCTAAAGTATAGACCTAAAAGTTATTTCCAGCTTCTTCCTTTCCTCAGTGCTCCCACAGCCATCAACATTCCTGTGGCTCATTTTTTTCAGCCTATGCCTTTATCACCCCCACCATCAGCCAGGTATTCAACTGCCCTCTCCTGGAAAGAAATCTCTGCCTCCACTCTGACCTCAACCCCAATTGTCCCACCCCATCCATTGTCACCTCCACCAATACAGAAACAATAACAAATCTTTATTATCCTAAGACATAGTATCACTTCTCCTTACCTTTACACCTCAGTAGGTTTACTTCAGGCTCTGTTAAATATCTCACAATATCTCCTACAAATACAAAACTGCTATGCACACTAAATGAGTTCCTTACATATGGACTAAGGAGACAAACAATAATCTCTTAGGAGATATTAAAGTATATATAGGCATTTCTTTATATTCTAAGTGGTCCCAGACTTCTAGAAATTGAGAGTTTGGCTCTACATATATGATTATTCCTTTTCTTGCCATATAGCCATACATTTGGAATATTTTAAAAAATGGAATGCTTCAGCAATTTGTTTGTCATCCTTATACAGGATACATGCTAATCTCTGCATCATTTCAATTTTAGTATACAGTATATGTTGCTGTAGCAAGTACTTGATATTGCTTTCTATTGCCTTCAGAATGTTGATGCTCTAGCCAGCCCTTCTTTACTGTTTCTACAATATGCAGCAATGGATTCTACAACAAATATAATCAAGTAAATATAATCTCTAATAAATGTAATTATGCCATATTATATATTACATTGTTATATATTAATGTAATTACTAATATGTATTTGATTATAGTTTACAAGAGAATAAGTAACAGCAAAACTGTTAAGGCTGTGGCCCATGGGAGCACTTGTTCACTTTGCAGATGCCCATCCCTAAAATAATATAAACCAGTCTTCTTTGCTCTCTTCCCACCATTACTATGTTTTCACTGATGATTATTTAATAAATGAAGTCACCTAAGAATTCTAACCAAACCTACAATTTTATCAGCAATTCACCTTTATATTTTCCCAATAAACCAAGACAGGAAGAGATGAAGAAAAAATTAGAGAGCTAAAAAAGTGTTAAAAGTGTAGTGGATATTAAAGCATATAGTTTGTCGCAGAGCTGGTGATATTGTGACACAATCCTCTGGTGATATTGTGACACAATCCTGCCAAAGTAGGACAGGCAGGGAGGGAGAGGAGGAGGAGGAAGAGCATCATAATGATCCTTCTCAACAATTCTCTGGAACAAACTTGAATTGGTTTCTTCAAGGTGGGGGTGATGGGCTTGAGGGGAGGGACCCTTTCTCTGAAGTCTGACAAGAAATCAGGAAATATTGCAGTCCCTCAGGCAGCCCAAGTAAGCACAGGAACAAGATAAGAATTCCTCACCTTGAGCACTCACACTGAGCTTTTTTTTGAAAGTTCTCAAACCTTCATGATAGAAACAGTTTTGATCCTCACAGCAAGATCTGTGAGGCAGGAAGGACGGGGAGTCTGATCTTTAGTGAGGTAAACTGAGTCAGAAAGGAGCAATTGTAGGTCATCCAACACCAAAGCCAATGCCTGCATTTCTTTTTTTTTTAATTTTTATTTTTTGTGAACATACTGTACAGAGGGGTTACAATTACATGGGCAAGATACTCATCCAGCATGTATTTATTGATCACCTATTATGTGGCAGAGCCTGTGTCAAGCGAGGGTGATCTACATGGCATTTGCTCTGAACTTAGAGAACTGTACATTTGAAGAAAAGACGAATAAATCATTAACATAATAACAGGTTTTAGTTAATATCATAATTTCTGATTATGTTACCATAACATGGGAAATTATAGAACAATATTGTTAGAGCAATGATATAAATATACCATCAGGAAGATTTCAGGATCAAGGAATCAGAAAGGGAAAGTCTGAGCTAAAAGGTAGTGAAAGCAGTGAAATTCCTGAAGGAGCCAGGTGCTGGTGACTCACACCTGTAATCCTAGTTACTCAGGAGGCTGAGATCTAAGTCTATGTGATATCCTACCAGTCTAGCTAGCCTGCAGTAAGCATTGCATTAGATTGGTTTAGCTAGTGTCTTCCTCACCCCCAGTGTCTTGTAAATACCAGCTCCATGGCTAATAAAGTTCTACTTGTGGCCAGGCAGTGGTGGCTCACACTTGTAATTCTAGCTACTCAGAAAGATGAGATCTGAAAATTGCAATTCATAGCCCACCCTGGGCAGGAAAGTCCATGAGCCTCTTATCTCCAATGAACCATCAAAAAAGTTGCAAGTGGAGCTGTGGCTCAAAGTGATACAGTACTAGCTTTGAGCATAAAAGCTAAATTAAAAATTCTTTACATCAAAGGAAAACGAGCAAATATGAGTGAGGCAGGAAAAAAAGAATCACAAGGACCCAGAGAAACAAAGGATACATGTTTCCTTTCTAAGTGGAATCTAGATAGTTGATACATTCATAAGTAAATACATTGGTTGGTGTGCAGGTATATGCAGATACATTCACTGAAATACAGTAAACTCAAATGTCATCTCAAATATTGTGTAATTCCTTAGAAAGGGAAAGTTCAACAAAATAAAAATAAACAACAGGAATCAGGTACTCAAAAGGAGTAGAGTAGGGTCAAGGAGAAATGAGTAAATGAATGAAAGAGGAGAAAACAGTCAAGAATCCTATGTATTTCCTACAAAATGAAAATGAATGAGGGGAGGAGAGGAATGGGTGAGAATTTTGAAAGGAGTGACATGGACCAAGACATATTGAATTCATCAACTGCTTTGTTACATGACAACTCCATTATACAATGACTTAAAGACAATTCCAGCCAGGCACTGGTGGCTTATGCCTGTCATCCTAGCTACTCAGGAGGCTGAGATAAGAGGATTGCAGTTCAAAGCCAGCCCAGGAAGGAAGGTCTGTGAAACTCTTATCTTCATTTAACCACCAGAAAACCAAAAGTGGCACTGTGGCTCAAGTAGAAGAGCAATGGCCTTGAACTGAAGAGCTTAGGGACATCGCCCAGGCCCAGAGTCCAAGCACCATGAGTGACCAAAAATATAAAAAAGAGACAATTCCAAAACATTCAGAACAAATATAGTGAAAGAAGCAAGGCAGAAGTAAAAAAAAAAATATTACAAGGAAAGAACTGAATTCGAAGACTTACATTCCAATCACTGGGATGTCATGATTCTATGTCAGTGGCATACGTTGCTGGCTCCCAGAGCCTCAGTTTCCCTCCTCTGGTGAGAGAAGGATCTGGGTCCCAGAGGGTGCCCTTCTAAATCTGAGGTTCTCTGAAGTTCTACATTGCTATTCTTGTTCCTCCAGAGAAAGACAGACAGAAAGACAGACAGACAGACTGTGCCACGTGAGCCACTGCCATGCCATGGGGCCTGGTGCAGGATAATTTATAGTGCCACATTGCAAACGGAACATATTCACCAACCACAATCTTGAGTGTCATCATTATTGGCATCGTGGGAGAAGTTTATTTCTTCCCTGGCCTTCAAATGATAGCACAAGGTGAAAAGACTGGCTGTACTTTTCCTGGGCTTTGCAAGATGTAAGTCTGTAAACACGGAGACAAATCCATTTCAATGTCTGGCATCAGGAGGAGAAGGGGCCATCTAGAGCTACCATTCCAGCAGGGTGGAGTTCATTCCCACAAATATAATTGGAGAACCAACCAGGTACCTCATTTCCTCCCTCAGAGATCATTCTCTGCTTTAGTTCCATCTGTCAACTGTCCATTATTAACCTCATGAACATTTTATAGTGCCAGGTACCAGTGGCTCATGCCTGTAATCCTGGCTATTAAAGAGGCTGAGATCTGAGGATCATGGTTCAAAGCCAACCCAGGTAGGAAAGTCTGTGAGACTCTTATCTGCAATGAACCACCAGAAAACCAAAAGTGGAGCTGTGGGTCAAAGTGGTAGAATGCTAGTCTTGAGCAAAAATGATCAAGGACAGTATGCAGACCCTAAGTTCCAGCCCCAGGACAAGCACATATGCACAAACACACACACACACACATACACACACACACACACACACACACACACACACACACACACACACACACACACACACCACATGCACACACACGTATCTGAATACATAAAGCTTCCTTATAGATAACATCTTTCCTGTGAATTCTCCCAATATGCCCACCAAACTATTGGTAACCCTTTCAAGCATTTGCCCAACATTAATACCGCACTTCATAACTGATCAGCAATAGTTCAAACCCTAGTATCATCAAAAAAAAAGAGAAAACAAAAGAAAAAATGAAAGAAAGGGCTGGCTGGTAGTTCCTGTCATCCTAGCTCTTCAGGAGGCCAAGATCTGAGAATAATGGTTCAAAGCCAACCTGAGCAAGGACAAGACCAATCTATGAGACCCTTATTTTGAACGAGTGGTAGAGTGCCAGCCTTGAGCAAAAGTCTTCAGGGAACTGAAGGATCTCTATGATGAAAACATTTAAAACCTGAAAAAGGAAATCAAAACAGAACTAAGAAAGTGGGAAAACCTCCCATGTGCCTGGATTGAAAGGATCAACATTGTGAAAATGGCAATACTTCCCAAGGCTATCTACAAATTCAATGTGATACCTCATTCTTCAAGGAAATAGAAGAGGCAATCCAAAAATTCATATGGAACACAATGAAAGTCCCCGAATAAAAAGAAAGAACAGTTCTGGAGGAATAACAATAGCAAATTTCAAACTCAACTACAAAGCCATAGTAATCAAAACAGCTTGGTACTGGCACAAGAACAGACATCAGGACCAATGGAATAGAATTGAAAACCCAGAAATGAACCCACAGATCTATAGTCATCTAATCTTCGATAAGGGAGCTAAAATAATAGAATGGAAGTACAGCTTCCTCAGTAAATGGTGCTGGCAAAATTGGTTAATAACTAGTAGAAAACTAAAGCTAGATCCTTCTATATCACACTGCACCAGAATCAACTCCAACTGGATCAAAGACCACGAAGTCAAAGAAGACACTCTGAAAACATTACAGGACGGAATAGGAGAAACTGTAGGTCACCTTGGCACAGGCAGAAAATTTCTTAATAGAGACACAGAAACACAACAAATCAAAGAAAGGTTGTACAAATGCGATTGCATGAAATTTCAGAGCTTCTGTTTGGCAAAGGACATAGCTAGCAAGATCAATAGAAAGACCACGGATTGGGAGAAGATCTTTACTAGCCATACAATTGACAAGGGTCTCATATCTAAAATATATCTGGAACTCAAAAAATTAAATCCCCCAACAACAAATCCTCAAATAAACAACTGCCCAATAAATCAATGGGCTAAAGACTTACAGAGAAACTTCTCTGAAGAGGAAAGAAGGATGGCCAATACACACATGAAGAAATGCTCAACTTCCCTAGCCATAAAAGAGATGCAAATCGAAACAACATTGAGATACCACCTCACTCCAGTTAGAATGGCTATAATTAAAAATTCTAATAACAACAGATGCTGGAGGGGATGTGGACTGAAGGGTACCCTACTGCATTGTTGGTGGGAGTGTAAACTTGTTCAACCACTTTGGAAAGTAGTATGGAGGTTCCTCAAAAGATTCCACATAGAGCTCCCCTATGACCCAGCAATCCCACTTTTGTGCATTTATACAAATGATCCCAAACTAGACCATACTAAAGCTATCAGCACAACTATGAATATGGAACCAACCTAGATGCACCTCAGTAAATGAATGGATCAAGAAAATGTTGTATATACACAATGAAATTCTATGCCTCCACTAAAAAGAATGACATCTCCCCTTTTGTTAGGAAATGGGAAGACTTGGAAACAATTATATGAAATGAAGTAAGCCAGGCCCAAAGAAACATAAGTTCCATGGTTTCTCTTATTTGCAATAACTAGTATATGTCTGAGACAAGCAGTAATGGTCAGATAAGTTGATGTTAGGCAAAATGAACCCCAAGATAGTGACTCAAGTAGTTTTTCTTTCTTGCTATTGTTTCTAACATATTTATAAGATGATTTCTTTGTTGCTTTGTATGTACCTCCCCCACAGTATAACCCTTGCTTTCACTGTATTTGATATTGGTATAATTTGAGGAGGGGAAGGAAAAAAATTGTTTAATTAGGTATAAGGCTGACCCATTGCAACAATGAGATGTACAAGATGTTATGTTGAAAATGAACTTTACAACTTTGGCTGGAGAAGGGGTGGACAGGGAGAGAAGATGGGAGGGCAGGGATGGTGTGGGGAAACAAAGGAGGAGGCAACAATGCTTGGTAAGACATGTACTCATTACCTTGCTCTTGTAATTGTATCCCCTGTGTATGGTATCTTCACAATAAAAAAATTTATTAACAATAATAAAACATGCTCAGGGACAGTGCTCAGGCCCTGAGTTTAAGCCCTAGAACTGGCACCAAAAAAGAAAGAGAAAGGAAGGAAGTTAGGAAAGAAGGAAGGAAGGAAGGAGGCGAGGGAGGAAGGGAGGGCGGGCAATTTGAATGTCTCATTTAGTAAGCCAATGGCTACTCTTGGCTAATGTTTTGGAGTGAATTCTTGTTTAATAACGCACTATGAAGGTTCTCGCTATTCTAAGCCTATCAATATCAACCTGAGACCTATACTTTCAGATTTGATTCTGTTTTTTGTTGTTATGTTGTTGTTGTTTTGGTTTTATTTTTTTGATGGCTGTGGGACATGAACTCAAGGCCTGGGAGTTGTGCCTGAGCTCTTTTGCTCAAGACTACTGCTCTACCTCTTTGAGCCACAGCTACACTTCTGGTTTTTGAGTAGTTAATTGGAGAGAAGATTCTCACAGGGATTTTTCTGTGTGGGCTGGCTTTGAATCATGATCCTCAGATCTCAGTCTCCTGAATAGATAGGATTACAGGCCTGAGCTACCATCCCCCAGCTCAGGTTTACATCTTTATCTGTGAATTATGTGCCAAGCTACAGCATCCTCTGTCATGAAGATGTCTAATAACCATTGCAAATAGACTAAGTAGCAGGAGTAGCAGGCTCAGAGACAAGACCTTGGGCAGGGCAGCAGGGCCACCTAAGCCAGGATGAACAACTAATGACCCAGGTCTGGCAGAAGATAGAATGCTGAGGTATCCACTTCTCCTGCACCTACAATATTGGAAGAGATAGCCTAGCCTGGCCCTTTCCATTCATATGAGGTGGGGGAAAAGTACCAAGGAGCTAATTGATCCATAATATTTATGAGAAACAGTAGAAATATACTCCTCATGCAATTGGTATATAAATCATTTCAGCAATGAATAATGATACCAAGACAGGTAATTTATTTTAAATATGAGACACTTCTGAAAGCCTGGGCTTGGTGATTATGTTTAAAGTACTCTCTAAGCTGGTGTGCTGGTATTTGATGCCCAGAATCCTAGCTACACAAGAGGCTGAGATATGAGGATCATGGTTCAAAGGCAGCCAGGGTACAGACAAATCTGAAGGATTGTTTTTTTCTGGTCTTGGGGGTTTGAACTCAGGGCCTGGGCTCTGTCCCTGAGCATCTCTGTGCACAAGACCAGTGCTCTACCACTTGAGCCACAGTGCCACTTCCAGCTTTTTCTGTGTACGTGGTAGTAGGGAATCAAACCCAGGGCTCCATTAATGTTAGGCAAGCACTCTAACACTAAGCCACATTCCTAATCCTGAGGGGATTCTTATCTCCAGTTCATCTCAGTAATAAAAGCAGGAAGTGGAGTGGAAATAGCTAAGCAAGGGTGTGACGCTTTGAGTTCAAACCTCACTACCAGCACAAGAACAAAGATAAATCTACAATAGTACATCTACAATGTACTATTCTGGGCAAAAATGAGCTCCTGGACCCCAGAGGTATGCAACCTAAGATTAGTTGGCCATACAGGTGTTATATGAGAAGAAAAGCTCAGCAGATCAAGGTTGGGCTGGATGTATTTCAAGGACCATGGGCCAATGACAAAACCAAAAGGGACAATGAAGCCAGTCCCAGTGGTTCACACCCTGTAATCCAAGCGACTCAGGAGGCTGAGATCTGAGGATCGAGGTTCTAAGACAGCCTGGGCAGGAAAGTCTGTGAGACTGATCTCCAATGAATCACCAAACTCTCCATCCACTCACCCAACTCTAAAACATCTCTATTGAAGAGTCATATGCATATATACACACACATGTATTAACTGAAGTATGGCTGGGGTGGAGGGAGGATTTGGACAACTTACAAAAATGAATACCAGCAAGCCAGAACTTGAGATATTAATGTTGGGATGATGAGATCTAGGATGAGGGGGCAGGCAAATGAAGAGAGGAAGGGTACACAAATGCAATCATAATAGTCAATGTATATGTGTGTAAATGGAACTAGGAAAATTGAGGGGAAGGAGAGAAAGGATAGAAAAGGTGGGATTGATCAAGATGTATTGTACTCATAGACATGTTGAATTGAAACCCTCATTGTTCAGCTACCTAAAGATAACAGTTTTTTTTTAATGTGTGTGTATGTGTATGTGTGTTAAATGAGCAAATGGTTGTTGAAGTGGTAAGACATTCCAAAATCTCCAAGGCTAAAGCTTCTGCAGCTAGGCTACAGTTATGCTTTTGTAGCTTATGCTAGGACAGATAAATCAATTCTACCAGAGCTGCAAAGCCCCACCTGGTACAAAGGAGAGATGTGATGGTGGGAATCGGTGATGACAGTGATTAGTCATGTCTGCCCTACATGATCAGAAATGGCTGCAGGAACAATGCCTTCCTGTCAGGTATTCTTCATGCTTGACCTACATTTTGTGAAATAGACTTTTCACTGCTCTCTCTCTCTCTCTCTCTCTCTCTCTCTCTCTCTCTCTCTCTCTCTCTCTCTCTCTCTCTCTCTCTCTCTCTCTCTCTCTCTCTCTCACACACACACACACACACACACACACACACACATACACACACACAAAGCCAGGGAGAAGGATAGACTGGAATAAAGGTGTTCATTGAAGTGGGCTATAATCTAATGAGGAAGAAGATGGCTCTCAGTCCCTACGGAGCCATCTCTGATTCCTAGGCTGAGGGCTTTGTAAGGGGGACTCCAGGGCCTCTCTATCAGCAGGTGACCTCCACTCTTTAGCCTCCTTGCTAGAGCCTCCTGACTCCTTGCTAGAGGACATCATGCATATTATCTCATCTCATCTTTTGTTGTTGTTCTGGTCCTGGGGCTTTAACTCAACACCTAGGTGCTGTCCCTTAGCTTTTCACTCAAGCTAATGTTCTACCACTTGAACAGTTCAATTCTGGATATTTGGTGGTGAATTGGAGATAAAAAAAAATCTCATGGACTTTTGCCAGGGTTGGCTTCAAAGTTATAACTGTTAGATTACTATGCCCAGCTGGCAAATTATTTCTAAAGCAAAATAGGTTAGTGGTTTATTCCTGTAATCCTAGCTATTCAGAATGCTGATAATATGAGAATCAGGGTTTGGAGCCAGTCTAGGCAGCCAAATCCTTGAGACATTTATCTCTAAATAACCAGCAGAAAAGCTGGAAGTAGAGGTGAGACTCAAGTGGTTGAGCACTAGCTTAGAAAGAAAAAGCCAAGCAAGAAGACGAAGCCCTGAGCTCAAGCCCCAGTATTAGCACAGAAAAAAATGAAAGGAAGGAAGAAAGGCAGGAAGGTAGGAAGGTTGGAAGAAGGAAGGAAGGAAAGAAGGAAGGAAGGAAGGAAGGAAGGAAGGAAGGAAGGAAGGAAGGAAGGAAGGAAGGAAGACAGAGAGAGAAGAAAGAAGAAGGGAGGGAGGAAGGGAGGGAGAAGGAAGGAAAATAAGGAGAAAGAAATGGAGAAAGAGAAAGAAAAAAGAAAGAAGAGAAAGAAAGGGAGGAAGAGAAAGGAAAGACAAAAAGTAAAAAAAAAAAAAGAAAGGCAGCCAGGAAGACAGGCAGGCAGGCAAAGTCATAACATTGAATGCAAATCCTGGCCTTGCTATATTATCTTTTTATATAAGCCTTATCATATAATTGGGCCTCACACACACAAAATGATACGACCTAATCAAATTATCTCTCTTTCTAGCTCTATTCCTATATAGTCAATAGCATGAGTAAAGTCACTGCAGTCTCTATTAGCAGGGTCAGAAACTGCCTGATTGATGAAAGTCATGTTCCATGCTCTCTGTCTCTCTGTCTCTCTGTCTCTCTGTCTCTGTCTCTATCTCTGTCTCTGTCTCTGTCTCTGTCTCTGTCTCTCTCTCTCTCTCTCTCTCTCTCTCTCTCTCTCTCTCTCTCTCTCTCTCTCTCTCTCTCTCTCTCTCTCTCTCTCTCTCTCTCTCTCTCTCTCTCTCTTCCATTCTTCATGGCTAGCCCCTGAGAAGCAAGCAACTGCTACCGAACACCATCAAATCACACCTTCCCATCCCCTATATACACAGACAGTGTTCCGAGTGGTCCTTCTGAGATGATTACCATCCTTCATCCCCACCCCCGCCCCCACACAGCACAGACCTCCTGATTGTGGCTCAGAGCTCTATCCTAGGCACTGTAACCTTCTGACTACACTGAGCAATTCTTCTCTCCATGCAGCTGTGGCTGCTAAGCTTCAGAGAGCAACATAAATTTCCATCAAGTCCACACTCTGCCCACAAATGTCAATGCCAATGTCCATGCCACTTTGGTCATGTAGGAACAGCCTGGAGGGAACATCTTTGGCTCATTCAGCCTTACTTCCAGATGCAAGCAACACCTGCCAGATTTCATTCTTCTCCCTTCCTGCTCCCTTCCTGGCCCTGCCGTGGCTTTCACAAGGCACTTGCCCTTGGGAGCAGAGGCTCCTGTGGGCATATAGAAATATTATCTGCATAACTTATCACTCCCCATACAGTCATCTTCCCCCAACTAATGGAGAATCAGAGAGAGTTTTTTAAACTACTAGATGTGTGTGTGTGTGTGTGTGTGTGTGTGTGTGTGTCTGTGTGTGTGTGTGTGCATAAATATCTAGCCACCCAGTGAAGGAACATATTGCTTTTATGATTCTGTGTCATTCTTCAAGCTAGTTCCTTTATAAGAGTGCTTTATGTGGGCACGAATTCATTACTCCTTCTAGACCATATCCTGTTTCTTTTTTATATTACTTGTGTGTATATGAGTGTGTGTGGGTGAGTGTCTGTGAATGAGTGTGTGTGTGTGTGTGTGTGTGTGTGTGTGTGTGTGTGTGTGTGTGTATGAATGTGTGTCCTGTTCCTGGGGCTTGACTCAGGACTGGGGCACTTCTCCTGAGCTTTTTCCACTTAAGGCTGATACTCTAGACCTTGAGCCAAAGCTCCACATATGGCTTTTTGCTGGTTAATGAGAGATAAAATTGTTACAGACTTTCCTGTCAGTTTTCAGATCTCAGCGTCCTGATTAGCTAGGATTACCGGTGTGAGCCACCAGCAACCCAACCTAACTTCAGTTTCTAGAATGGTTACCTGATCCATGCTCAGCCAGTCAGAATTTCAGCAGTTATTGCCATATGATATGTAGATTTTCCAAGCAACAAGAATGGGGATTAGCATTGTGAAGTGATTCTCTTTCACTGACAGGCCATAACAGCAGAGAATAAGCCTTCACTGCAGTGACTTCCTCTGTGCCACATCGGGAGATCTGATAATGCCAATAGAGGGGAACAGAGAATGGAGAAGCAAACCTTCTTGATGACATTATTTATTTTTTAAAAATGATCTTTAAGTCGTTGTACAAAGAAACTTCTATCCTGACGGGCTTTTTGTTGTTGTTGTTACCAGTCCTGGAGTTTGAACTCAGGGCCTAGGCACTCTCCCTGAACTCTTTCACTCAAGGCTAGCACTCTACCAGTTTGGGCCACAGCTCTACTTCCAGTTTTGGGTGGTTAATTGGAGATAAGAGTCTCACAGCTTTTCCTTCCCAGGCTGACTTTGAACTGCAAACCTCAGATCTCAGCTTCCTGAGTTGCTAGAATGATAGGTGTGAGCCAACTTCAAATAACCACCAGAAGTGGAGGTGTGGTTCAAGTGGTAGTGCCGACTGTGAGAAATATAAATTCCAGTGAGTGTGCAGGCCCTCATTTCCAGTGGGAGTGCTGGCACAAATTAAAAAGAAAATAAAGAAAAGGAAAAAAAAAGAAGATAGAAAGGAAGGGAAGAGAAGGAAAAGAAGAAGGGAAAGGAGTTAAAAGAGAAGAGAATTGAGAAGAAGAGAGAAGATGTGTATGCCAAGCACTGGTGACTCATGTTGTAATCCTAGCTCCTCAGGAGGCTAAGATCTGAGGATCCTGAATGGAAGCCAGCCTAGGCAGTCCATGAGACTCTTATCTTCAAATAACCACCAAAAGTGGTGGTATGGATTAAGTAGTAAAGCAACAGTCTTGTGTGACAAAACTAAGCAAGAGCCTAAAGGCCTGAATTCAAACTCCACTCCAAGTGTGTGTGCACAGGACCATACAACACACACACACACACACACACACACACACATACACACACACATATACACACACACATTGATGTGGCTGTTGGCAGGAGGCCTCAATCACTCAGCTCCAGGGCCTCTCTGCAGAACTGCTTGAGCATCCTTACATCATGGCGCCTAGATTTCCTCAGAGGAGGACAAGACACCCTAGGCCATAGCACGAGTTCTTTTATGGTTTAAAGCCAGTCACCCTATAGTTTAAGGAGGAATGATTAGCATCTCCACACCTCACCTTGAAGGAAAGGGTTTCTAGACAATTGTCCATTGCAATGCATAGTTTCTCTTCTGAGCCATAGGAAAATGCCTTCTCATTTCACTACAAGGAATCTTCACCATTTTTTTGTCAGACATGGGGCTTGAACTCAGGGCCCAGGTGCTATCCTTGAGCTCCTTTTGCTCAAGGCTAGTGCTCTTCCAGTTGACCCACAGCTTCCTTTATGATTTTCTGGTGATTCATTGGAGATAAGACTCTCATGAACTTTCTTGATGGGGCTAGTTTTGAACTCTGATCCTCATATCCCAGCCTCCTCATTAGTTAGGATTACAGGTGTGAGTCACCAAGGCCTGGCTTCCTCACCCTGTTTATTAGGAGTTTGTTTTGATCTCCTTGTGTGCTACAAATTGGGGAATAACTGATCTTGTTTTACTCTATGCTCCTTGGAAACAAAGACTTATAGCCCACGTCCATGAACAGTAAAATATTTCACTGCAAATATTTTACACACTACCATCATCTATAAATTTTCCTGATCTCCTTTCTGACTTTTTTCTTGCCTTGTTTTTTCCCATTTATTTTGTGGTGCTCTCTAAGCTTTGCATTTTAATGAGCTGCCTTAAATCCTTTTCAGGACAAGGCAAGATATAAATAAATAAGTAAAGCATATGAATGTACACATATGTACCTAATAAAGCTCTCTTGATTTACAACTACGGATCCTGTGTGTCAGAGCCCCAAATCATTTGAGCAAATTCAGGTCATTGTATCTGACAGATGCTGTGATAAGGAGACTATCAGCAGCACTTACAGAATCTTCCAGAATCCATTACTTATTCATGTTGCATGCCAAGCGCTAACCTAACCCTCCTTTATCTTCACAACAGCCCCCAGAGGTAGGTAGGCACTGTCTGGTCCCTATGTTACCAATTAGGCTTAAAGGGGTGATACATCTTTTGCCAAGATTACATTTGAAAGCCAGCCACTGATGGCTCATGGCTGTAATCCTAGCTACTCAGGAGACTGAGATCTGAGGATCACAGTTCAAAGCCACCCTGAGCAGGAAAATCCATGAGACTCTTACCTCTTAATGAATCACCAGAAACCTGGAAGTGGAACTATGACTCAAAGTGGTACATTGCTACCCTTGAGCAAAAATGCTCAGGGTCATGACCCAGGCCCTGAGTTCAAACCCCATGACTGACCAAAAAAAATCAATTTATAGAAAGTAGCAGAGCCACAAAACAAACACAAGATGGGTGAGTGCTGGAGTAGAAATTCTATAATGTTTTGGGGCATATTGTAAGATGTTATTAATAAGAATATCAAAACTCCATGGAGATAAACCAAAAATCATCAAGTAGTTGCTTACCATTCTTGGGTAAACTCCAGCTTTGCCATGGGTGGTGCTCAGTTCCCCAAAAAAGGAGAAGAAAATACACCAGAGAGGATTCCACAGCACAAGCAAGAAGCTATGGGTGACATATGTGAAGCATGGAGAGCAGAATTTCCATGACTTAAGAAAACAGGACACAGCAGACATACTACAGATGTTCAAAGAACCCCAAACTTCATTCCCTAAGAAGGTTCTAGGGGTGATGAGATTTGAGCTGCACCTTGAGAGACAGACTACAACTGGGTATAAAGAGAATACTAAAACCAGGCACCAGTGGCTCCTATAATCCTAGCTACTCAGGAGCTAAGATCTAAGGATCAAGGTTCAAAACCAGCGTGAACAAGAAAGCCTATGAGACTTTTATCTCCAATAAATGACTAAATAAAAAAAGCCAGAAGTGGAGCTCAAGTGATAGAGCACTAGCCTTGCCCCAAAAAGCTTGAGAAAAGGAACATGCCCCTAAGTTTAAGCCACAGGATTGGTACAAAAGAAGGAAGAGTAGAAGGAGAAAGAGAAGATTCCAGTAGACTGGAAGGAAATACAAAGTTGAAATTTTCCAGGTATCCACACTGTATAATTAATTGGCCCTTCAAAAACTTACATTAGCCAGCTAAGACTAAGCAGGTAGCAGGTGGTCAGTCACTGCAATCGCACATGTGTAGACCCTAGAAGAGAAAAGCACAGATGCTATACCCCGGACTCTCAGAAAAGAGAAAACTCAGAAAGAACCTGGAATCTACCCATCCCCCAACTCTGTAGCAACAAGATGAATGAAAAACCAGGAAAAGGTGTGTGTGTGGGACTGTGACCCCTACACCACTGCTTCGTTGAGGGCAGAGAAGGTAGGAATCCTGAGGTCTGGACACTCATCCACGAAATGGGGCTAAATGTATTTTCCCCCCTAGGGAGATCAAATTAGATAATCCACTTAGAAAGCATTCTACCCTATAAAACAGAATAATATGAACATTCCCAGGACTGGACAACATCCTTCTATACAAGTGTATGTGTTCTATTTGGGACCAACCTAAATTAAGCTAAAAGCTGTTTCTTGATCCTTGCAATGAACTTTTTTTTTAAAAAAAGTGTCTATATGCATGTGTGTGTGCACACACATACACACACACACATACACACCACACATACACATGCATACTGGAATTATGCTGGAACTCAGGGCCTGGACACTGTCCCTTAGCTTTAATTTTTTTAAATTTTTTCTTAACCACTTGTGCCACTGCTCTACTTCTAGCTTTCTGTAGGTTAACTGGATATGAGTCTCACAGACTTTCCTACCTGGGCTGGCTACAAAACACTCTCTTCAGATCTCAGCCTCTTGAGTAGCTGGGATTATAGGTGTGAGCCACCAGTTCCCAGTTTTGCACTGGCTCTGGGTTTAACTTCTGTGCTGCACATAAAAATATCTATTCTATTTTCATATCTTAGTTCTCCAAGTATTTACAGCCAATAATTACCACCATTGCCCTTCTCCCAACCAAAGTTCTAGACTATTCAAAACAATTCTTTGCCAGCTGCTAGCGGCTCACAAATGTCACCATAGCTACTCAATAGGCTGAGTAGTGGTAGGATTGTGGTTCAAAGTCACCCCAAGCAGGAGAGCCTCTGAGATTCTCGTCTCCAATTAACTACCAAGAAAAAAAGGCAGAAATGGAGCCGTGGCTTAAGTGGTAGAGTGCCAGCCTTGAACAAAAAAAAAAAAGCTCAGACACTGCATCTAGGCCCAGAGTTCAAACCCTAGGTCTGTTCACATATGCACACATGCGCTCACGCATGCACGCACACACACACACACACACAAGTATTCCATCTCCTTCTGAGGCTTTTCACAGTTTCACACAAAAACAGCGTGCCACCTTCTGTCTGACACTTTCTAGAGTTTTCCATATGATGACCAGTAAACAACACGAGTTCTAAATGTATCTATACTTAGAAGCTAGTTGATCCTCCTACCATTCATGCTTCTGAACTACCTTGCTTTCCTTCTGTAGCCAATCTAATTCTTGCTGGCTAGCTCAACATTCAGCCCACATCCTTGAATAAATAAAGCTTTTTCTTATGAAAGGTCCTGCTCTAACTCTTGAGTTTCAGAACCATTTCTGGCAATTTCTAAGTAGTTTATTGGAGATCAGAGTCTCATGGACTTTTCTGCTTTGAACTTTTCTAACTTTTCTGTTTTGAACTGCAATCTTCACATCTCAGCCTCCTGAGTAGCTAAGATTTCAGTCATAAACCACTGGTACCTGGCATCAGTCTTTTTTCTTTGCTCCAGAATTCCTCTCATGTTGATCCTCATGCACTAAAAAACAATTCAATGTTACTGTCAACATGATGGCTTTTAAAATCAAATTTCCCTGCATACAGTCTAGACCCTTCTGCATCACAAGCCACTAACAAGTTATCTGAGATCTGATCATCAACACAAGGCAGGTGACACTAGTAATTTTAGGAGCTTTGTCCTGAGGATTAAAGAAGTATTTAGGTGGGGGCTAGTGGCTTGTGTCTGTAATCCTAGCTATTCAAGAGACTAAGAGTGAGAAGATTGTAGTTTGAGGCCTGCCTGGGTAAAAATGTCTGCAAAAATCTATCACCAAAATAACCAATAAAAAGCAAGGCTGGAGGGATGTTTCATATAGTAGAGCACCTATAAGCAGCAAATTCAAGCCTAGTTACTGCTTTAAAAAAAAGAATAACTTTTACTCTTCACTGTACACTTGAACCACTCAAATGCATATCCCTGGAGAGCCTATTTTTAAATGGTTTTCCTAGATAATTAATATATAGACAGGGATGAGAGCTCTGTAGCAAAGACCTTGATACTTGAAAGGTTTTTTTTTAATACATCATTGTTGTTCTATATTTTAAAATAAGATTAGATTATCAAAACTGGTTAATCAGCAAGGTCTAGCTTTCAATGTCAACTATGTGTAGTTATTTCATTTATCATAATCCATGAGCTGGATAGCATTTGGCAGCGTCCTTATATTTCAATTTACATCACTTTCAGCATTTCACTGTTCTGAGAAACATTATGTATGGGCTTGTGCATGTAAATATATTTATAGCCACTCAACTATTTACCTAGGATAAATTCTGAGATGAGGAATTGCTGACTTGAAGGGTAATACACACATTTTTTTGGGGGGGGGTCCAGTCATGGGGCCTGAACTCTGGGCCTGGGCACTGTCCCTCAGCTCTTCAGCTCAAGGCTAGCGACCTACCACTTGAGACACAGCGCCACTTCCGGCTTTTTTCTTTTTGCTTATGTGGTGCTGAGGAATTGAACCCAGGGCCTCAGGCATGCAAGGCAAGGGCTCTACCACTGAGCCACCTTCCCAGCCCCCATAATACAGTTTTAAGACTTTTGAACATGTCAACTTGCTATCCTTAATGCAATGGTCAATAGGATGGCATGCATTAGAGCTACAAATAAGAAAAAAGGGGGCTGAGAGGGTGGCTCAGTGGTAGAGCGCTTGCCTTGCATGCATGAGGCCCTGGGTTCGATTCCTCAGCACCACATAAGCAAAAAGAAAAAAAGCAGGATGTGGCACTGTGGCTCAAGTGGTAGAGTGCTAGCCTTGAGCTGAAGAGCTGAGGGACAGCGCCCAGGCCCAGAGTTCAGGCCCCACGACCAGACCACCCCCCCAAAAAAAGAAAAAAGAACAGTTCAAATTGATTTAAACAATAAAGGGGATTTATGGGATCATAGAACTGGCAAGTATAGCATTTAAGTGAATTTCAAGGCTAGCAGGATTCTGCATTTTAATAATATCATCAGGGATCTGTCTATATCATCTCATCTCTCCCCTTAGCCCTGTGTGGTAACAGACTTTTTTCAGTTAAAATATCTTTTTCTGTAGCCAGCAATTGCAAATGCCTATACAGGGAGAAAAGGAAGCTCTCTAGAAATGAATGGGCCTGGGGAAAAGTATAGTTGTTTTTGTTTCTGTTGGTTTGAGGGGCTTGAACTTGGGGCCTGAATGCTGTCCTTGAGATTTTTCTGCTCAAGGCTAGCCTTTGAGCCATAGTGACATTTCCAGTTTTCTGGTGGTTCATTGGAGATAAGAGTCTCCTCTGCCTAGGCTGGCTTTGGACCATGATCCTCAGATCACAGCCCCCTAAGTAGCTAGGGTTACAGGTGTGAGCCACTGGTGTCTGGCTAAAAAGTTATGTTAAAGGAAGTAACTCAGGTCCAGAAAGAAAAAAGAACACATGTTGTTTCTAATAAATGGAAAACAGACCTAATTTATAAATATATATAAGCACACACTGGGTCATGTGCATATATATATATATATATATATATATATATATATATATATATATATATATGTACATACACACATACATAGATACATACTACAAATGTATTAACTAAAGTATATGGTATACCATTAACTGAAATATGTGGTATATGCAGGAGAGAATTCTTTGAACAATTAACAGAGTCTAACAAAATGGATAACAGGAAGCTAGAACTTGAGGTGGGGGGCAGGAAGGTGAGGTGGTAGGATGTGGAGGGATGGAGGGAGGAAGGGTGGGGGAATGCAATCATCATATTCAATGTACACTGTGAAAATGGAACTATGTAACTTGGATGGGGTTGGGAGAGAAGGGAAGAATGATGGAAGGAATGGCATGGATCAAGGTGCAGTGTACAGGTGATAGCTTGTGGCTGTTGCCCATAATGCTAGCTACTCAGGAGGCTGAGATTTGAAGATAAAGGTTCCAGACTGGCCTGGGTAGGAAATTCCATGAGATTTTCTACAAATAACTACAAGAAAACCAGCAGGGGAGCTGTGGCTCAAAGTGGCAGAGGGCTAGCCTTGAGCAAAGAAGCTCAGGGACAGCGACTAGGCTTTGAGTTCAAACCCAAAAACCAATTTTTTTTAAAAGATGCCCTGTGCTCCTAAACTGATGTGTTGCATTGAAACCTCTTTGTACAACTACTTAAAGATAGATAAATAAATAAATCAGGAGTAAGGATCTTTCTTCCACATTTGGCCTCACCTGGAATTGATTGATCAGAGATGGGATCATTGTAATTCACATAGCCCAAATATAAAGGAGCAGCCAGCTGCTCCTTCCAGACCTTATAGCTTGCAGGAGTGACTTTCAGATGTACTGGGGAAAGGAGAAGGTGACAAGAGGAGGCACCTACAAAGCCCGTACTGGATGAGCAACATGTGAGAAAATAAAATCTTAGTGCTGCTTACACATTTGAATAAAGAAGGGAATAAAATGGATTTGTGAGAATGGGCTTAACATTCAATCACAAAAGTCTACCATAGGCAGTTTGAAGCTATTGCCACAGGTAGTAAATCCATTAGCAGGCCTTATGCCCAGGAATAGAAAGCCAAAGACTGTAGTGTATGTAGTATGTTACACTCACACAAGTGCTGTGGATGTAAAGAACTGTAGTATTGGGAGCTGGTATGGCTGTAATCCTAACTACTCAGGAAATTGAGATCTAAGGATCAATGCTCGAAGCCAGCTCAGTTCAGTGAGACTCTTATCTCCATTTAACCACCAGAAAACTGGAAGTGGTGCTTTTCTCTAAGTGGTAGAGGACTCATCTGGAGCAAAAGAACTCAAGGACAACTCTGAGGCCCTGAGTTCTAGCCCCAGGACTGACAAAAAAAAACAAAAAGAAAAAGGAAAAACAAAAGAAGTCTTGGAATAGGTAGATTAGTCAGGCAGAAGAAATCAGGAATAAGCCTGAAAGATTTCCCTTAAAAAAATAGAAAAATAGGACTGGGAATGTGGCTCAGTGGTAAAGTGCTTGCCTTGCATGCAAGAGACCCTGGGTTCGATTCCTCAATACCCATAAGCAGAAAATGCCAGAAGTGGCACTGTGGCTCAAGTGGTAGTGAGCTACCCTTGAGGTGAAGATCTGAGGGACAGCACCCAGGCCCAGAGTTAGGCCCCACAACCAACAAAAAAATAAATAAATAAAAAGGAGAGAGAGAGAGAGAGAGAGAGAGAGAGAGAGAGAGAGAGAGAGAGAGAGAGAGAGAGAGAGAGAGAGAGAGAGAGAGAGAGAGAGAGAGAGAGAGAGAGAGAGAGAGTAGATGATCTGAAAAAACTTCCCAAGCATTCTAACTTCCTTTTGACCCATATAGGTTTGATAAAATGAAGGTAGGATAGTCCTAAATGTCTTCAGGAAATTCCATGCCCAATAGCTAAAACGGAATGATCAATTAAAAATATCACGGGTCGTGACCAATGAGCAAGTCACCTTCCAAGCATCTCATTAGCATAAAAGTTAACTGACATCTAAACAGATTAAAAGAAAAAACACACCAGTTAGTTGGCAAACCCCTATCATGACCCCTCTCACCCAGCAAGAACATTTTCTCTTCTCACATGCATAAACTGAATACTTTTAACACTCACTCCTTGCTGTCTGTGGATTTCATTCCTTGAGTTCTCCAGGCAGTGACACAGTAAGATAAGGATCTGCTGCAGCTCTAGTGGTGGCCATTGTCTGTTGCTGGACTGAAGGCGGTGACATAATTGGGCCTCTGTGCCTATGAAGGAAACAGCAGGCAAGAAAAGTCAGTGTTCTAGGCTGTCAATATTCACGTGGCTAGAACTGGGCTTGTAGCTTTAAGTCTAAAGTTAACAAACTTCTATGAGAACTTCTTGATGTTTATGGTACCTTGCATATTTCCCTCTTGAAATAGCAATGGCTCTTACTTTGGGTTTATCACGTGTCAGAATTTTCTAGAAACATACCCATTGGACCCACCTGTAATTCTATCCCCTGTTCCCAGGCAAGGTTTTTTAGGCTGTTATTGCCTCCCTTTGAGAAAGGTTGCCACTGTGTATAGTCTTTTTTTTCTGGTCCTGGGGCTTGAAATCAGGACCTGGGCCCTGTCCCTAAGCTTCGTCAGGCTCAAGGCTAGTGCTCTGCCACTTGAGCCATAGCACAACTCCTGGATTTTTTCTGAGCAATTTATTGGAGATAAGAGTCTTAAGTACTTTCCTGTGCAAGCTGGCTTTGTTCCTTAGATCTCAGCCTTCAGAATAGGAAGGATTACAGGCATGAGCCACCAAACACCTGGCCTATAGTCCTTTTATGACTTCATAGAATAGCTTTGGGTCCAGCTAGCTGCTTATCAGCTCTGAAACTGCTGCATTGAACAAAGCATTTGCTTTTCCTGTCCCATTTCAAGGGCCCTCGAACAGGTCATTATTAGGTCATTTACATGGTTCAAATACAGCAAAACTCTTTTATTACACCCCTTCCCCTTCCCTCCCTTCCTTGCTCAGAGCTACTTTCCTATCATGCATCATTAGGTCACATATCATTCAAACACATCAAAGCTCCTCTCTCTCTCTTTTTTCTCCCTCCCTCCTTTCCCACTCTCCTTCTTTTTCCAGTCCCTCTCTCCCTTTCTTTTCTTTTCTTTTTTGCTAGTACTGAGATTTAACTCAGGGCCAGGTGCTATCTCTTATCATTTATTCTCAAGGCTAGAGCTCTATCACTTGAGCCACTTCCAGCTCTTTCCTGGTTGATTGGAGATAGGAACATCACAGATTTCCCTGTTGCGGCTGGCTTTGAACCATGATCCCTAGAACTCAGCCTCCTGATTAGCTAGGATGACAGGAATGAGCCACTGGAGGATGGCTATTCTTTGAAGAACCCTCAGTTCAGTTTCATTAGTACAATTTGAATAATATCCATCTTTTCACCATAGTGTGGGGTTCATAAGGGATCTTTTTAAACTACTGTGTCTTCAGTGTCCTTAACATAGTACTAACACCTGCTTTACTTATATCTTTAAATAAAATAACATTTAACTAAAAAAGCAACATATGTTCTTGAATTTGATTTTCATTACCACTGTTTATCATTTGCAATCATGCTTAAACATGTTTTTTGAAGTTAGCGAATACAGGGTTTTGCAATTGCATGTATGAAATTCACTCCCAAATGGTAACAGCTCCTCTAATTCCCATGAATATTTGATTACAGATGCCATCAACTCACTTGCAGAGCTAACCAGGTTCACTGGTTCCCACTGATGGACAGGTAGACATAAGAAGGCACTCCCAATTGAGGAACATGTGTTTCTATCATCTCTCAGATGGAAGCCAGTGTGGAGACCCCATTTAAAGAAACATGGCAGACAGAGAAATCACAATAGTCAGGAGAAAATGACCAGGTGCACAAACAGCAAGAAATGGGCTAAGTGGAATAAGGATGCTCCCAAGATATTCCTAATGCATGCAACTTTCCAACCAAGGTCTGTAAGAGAGATAACCAATCAACAGGGTCCATGAAAAGGGAGACAGCTAATCAGCAAAATCCCTACTCCACCATATTGGCTCAGTAGCTAGAGCAACAGAACAGAACAGCAGCAGCAGCAGCAGCAGCAGCAGCAGCAGCAGCAGCAGAGTGTTAACAAAAGTAGCTCTTTTGATTGATTTGTTGTCCATTTGTTTTTGGTATATATATATATATATATATATATATATATATATATATACATATATATATATTTTTTTTTTTTTTAATGGTATCTTGATGCGGATGCTCAGTTCTCCCATTGTCCTATCTGAGTACATGCTTTTCCCAACCTGGTACTCCAAAAAGAAACAGTAAAAGCCACATGTCTCTCTCTGTTGGACGTTGGGCATCGGGATCAGGAAAAGACCATAGACTGGTTTGCTTTGAAAACCTTGGGTTATGTGTGGCCAGTTTCTAATTGAATTCCATCCTATCAGGAACAAGATCTTCATTTCTTCTCAGGGCGCCCTTGACTAGCAATTCCCTCTGCTAACATTGCAGTCTGCTATAGTTCTTTCAAACCCCGGGCCCAGAGGAGTTTGGGATGTGAAAGTATTAACATTTAGATTAATATATCATGGCAGTTGTGTTACTGGATTTCTCTCTCTTGCCAACTCACTTTAAGCGGTTCTAACTACTGAGGTCTCTAGTGAACCTCAAAGTAGAAATGATGTTTGCAGAGAAGGACTGCATCCATTCCATCTACCCTCAGAGCTACTGCACAGATCCTTTCTCTTCAGCAGAATGGAAATGCATTTGTAAAGGTGTAAGCCTTTACATTCCCAGGATCTTTAAAGAGTATTAACTTCCTCCAGGTCCCTGAATGAAGCAATTACTTGGCTAGAGATAGAACCATAGTGATACATATGAGACTAGGTTTTCTTCCCTCCTTCTCTCCCTCCAACCCCTTCTTCTCTCCCTCCAACCCCCTCTTCCCTCCTCCCTCCCTTTTTCTTTTTCCTTCTTCATTCCTCCCTCTTCTTTACTTCCTCCCTCTTCTTTACTTCCTCCCTCTTTTTTTTTTTTGGTCCAGTCGTGGGGCCTGACTCTGGGCCTGGGTGCTATCCCTCAGCTCTTCATCTGAAGGTTTGCGCTCTACCACTTGAGCCACAGTGCCACTCCGGCTTTTTTTTTTGCTTATGTGGTGCTGGGAAATCGAACCTAGGACCTCATGCATGCAAGGCAAGCACTCTACCACTGAGCCACCTTCCCAGCCCCGTCCTCCCTCTTCTTTACTTCCTCCCTTCCTCCCTATCCTTTCTTCCTTCTCTTTTTATTCTAGTACAGGACTGAACTCCGAGGTCTGGCTGTCCCTTAGTTTTTTTTGCTCCAAGGCTAACATTTTACCACTTGAATGAACTCTACTTTTAGCTTTTTGCTCATTAGTTGGAGATAAGAATCCCATAGACGTTTCTATCTGGGCTGGCTTCAAACCAGTATACTTAGACCTCAGCCTCCTGAGTAGCTAGGATTGCAGGTGGGAGCCATTGCCTTTCTGTTCACATCAAATATGCATGGAACTGTTTCCATTCAAGGACATTGAAGGGATAATTGGGAGAAGAAATCTGGGGGTTTGCAGTATGGCTATCAGATGGATGATTCTGAACTACAGAGTAGAGACTGGTTTGTGAGTAATCAATATGGATTTGGTTCTCCATCTTTAAGTGTAAGAAATAACCAAGAAGTTCATTGCTCTGTAGCCAACTAAATGCAGTTCTGAGTCTCAATTTCTAGTTGCCAAGTGTTGGTCCCGGGTAGCAGAGTATCCTATGTGACTCTGGAAGCATGGGTAATAAGATCCACAAAGTGCAGCTGATGATGGGGCTCCCTATTCAATCTTTAGAGTCCATCAGAAGAACGCCATGGTGTGTCTGTGGACTGAGTGCAGATCTGGCCACGCCTGGGGAAGTCATGAAATCGCTCACAGGAGAACAGGCTCTTTTTCTGAGTGTACCTAATGCTATCGATTCTCAATTGTGTTGGCTGAGTTGAGCATACAGTGACAAGCAGATGTCAAAACACACTCAAGAGTTAGAATACCAGTGCAGCACTCGTGGCTCACACTTGTAAATCTAGCTACTCAAAAGGCTGAGATCTGAGGACTGTGGTTCAAAGCCAGACTGGACAGTAAAATCTGTGAGATTTATCATCTCCAATTAACCATCAGAAAACCTGAATCAAAGAGGTAGAGTGCTACCCTTGAGCAGAAAAGCTCAAGGGACAGCACTCAGGCCGTGAGTTCAAGCCCCATGACTGACAATAACAACAAAAACTACAAACAAAAGAGAACTTGTTAGGGGAAATTATAAGGAAGTCACCATAGAACCTTCTTGAAAAGGCTAGAGGCAAGAGAGGGCATTTTTTGGATTGCAGCCATGTCATCCTGTTTAGCCCCAGGAAAGTTTTGCTACAAAGAATGCTCACCCCTGATTGTTCTCCTATTTGGTTAACTTGTGCTGAGCTTCTTCTCCACCTACAACATGTGGTTTTTGACTTTAAAAGCTTTGTGCAAGCTCTGTTCTGGGCTGCAGGTATTTGGGACAGGAGTCTACCTGCAGTTGCCTGCATTTTACTAAAGACTCCCAGCCAAATGCTAGTGGCTCACACCTATAATCCTAGTTACTGAGGAGGCTGAGATCTGAGGATCACAGTTCAAAGCTAGCCCAGGCAGGAAAGTCTGTGACACTGTCACTGTGGCTCAAGTGGTAGAGCACTCAACTTAAGCTGAAGAGCTGAGGGACAGCGCCCACGCCCAGAGTTCAAGCCCCACAACTGACTAAAAGAAAAAAAAAGACTCCCAATTCGACCTCTCAAGATGTGGCTTCTATGTATCTTGCAAACAATTCCCATATAACAGAATCCAGTGACTTCCATCTCTTCCTTGGTCCCTCCTCCCCCATCCACTCTTACCCATTTGTCTTCCAGGAAATTTAACTGGTCATGGATGCCACTACAGCCATCTCCACAAACAGAACCTGCAAAAGAAAATTCAAAACAATCTTCCATTCAGAAATCTGAAGTTTGACATATGTGGTTGTCCCTCAAGTATATCATTCAAGTTACAGCCTGATGGTAGAAAGAATTGCTGGTGTGCTACTGCATAGGAGACCCTACGTCCAATCTCTAGCTATTACACATACCAGCCCCAGCCTCTTGCCCCTATAAGACAAATAAAGAGACACAGTGAAGGTTAAAGAAAGGAGATTTATTACCTGGAAGCCAGGGGAAGACAGCACATCAGCTCATCTTCAGCCATCTTCAGAGATATAAACAGGATCGGGGAAAGGGGTATCAGAAGTACAATCTTTAGCGTAGGTGCTGGTAGCTCCCAGCTACTCAGGAGGCTGAGCTCTGAGTGTTGTAACCCAATCAGTAACAAAACAAAAGAAGCCACAATTAATAAGCCTAATGATAGGAGTCTTTATTGTCACCTCTGCAGACAACAGATGCACAGAGGTATAGGCTTTCTGAAATTGTGCAGTCCCCAGACAGCTGAGAGTTAAGTCTTTCAAAGAGAAAAACCACATCCTTTATGACAAGCAATGCATAGGGTTATTTTTTGATTTTATTTTGCAAAGCATATACAGACACAAAACTCAGCATTATCAGTAAATTTAGACTTACTTCCCAAATATGGGGTGGCTGGAATACTTTCAGGGAAGGGGGGATGGGAAGGGGTGGACGAAAGGGGAGAAGAGGAAGAAAGAAGGGAGAGAGGAAGGAAAGAAGAGAAGGAAGGAAGGGAGGGAGGGAAGAAGGAAAGCAGAGAAGGAAAGGAAAGGACAAAGGAAAAGAGAGTGAGGAGGAGGAGGAGGAGAAGGTAAAGGAGGAGAAGGAGGAGGAGGAGGAAAAGAAGAAGAAGAAGAAGAAGAAGAAGAAGAAGAAGAAGAAGAAGAAGAAGAAGAAGAAGAAGAAGAAGAAGAAGAAGAAGAAGAAGAAGAAGAAGAAGAAGAAGAGGAGGAGGAGGAGGAGGAGGAGGAGGAGGAGGAGGAGGAGGAGGAGGAGGAGGAGGAGGAGGAGGAGGAGGAGGAGGAGGAGGAAATAATCTTAGTCTTACATGTATCTTTATCGTTCTATCTCTGACCTGGCCAAGTAATTGCCTCATTCAGAGACCTGGAGAAACTGAATGCTCTTTTAAGGTCCTGGGAATGCAAAGGCTTACACCTTTACAAATGCACTGCCATTCTGTACAGAGAAAAGGTCTATGCAGGAGTTGTGAGTGAAGATGGAATGGATGCAATCCTTCACTACAAACATTTCTACTTCTGAGGTTCACAGGAGACCTCAGTACTTACAGTCTTTTAAAGTGAGCTGGACAGAGAGAGAAATCCAATAGCACAATTGCCATGAGAAATTAATCTAAATGTTAATATTTCCACATCCCACAGAAAGAATGCACAGGTCAACACCCCTCTCCTAGTCATGGCTACCTAACACCTTCAGCTCTTCCTCTTCCCCAGCTCCTCCCATGCCACTTCATTTGTGGTCAGGGAGTAGTTACAATTCTAGGCCAGTTCTAAGGGAAACTGAGGTATGTGTGTAGTGGAACCCCTTGTGCCTTTAGCTTGACCTTTGGGCAATAAACTCCTACGAAGCCCTAATGCACACAGGTCGCATCTCATTCATATATTTCCATTATGGGATGCCAATATTACACGTGAGCAGATCCCTTCTAAAAAAAATCTTCCCAATCATGATCCCCTCCTCTGGTATAGTTACTAAGAATTCCTCACACACTCCCTGGGTGGTAGAAAGCAGAAAGTCCTCCTTGTATTTCCTACTCTGTGTCAGTAGCAGATAATTCCCCTATGGTCCTTTTTCAAATGGGAAAAAGAAAACATTTTATCTATTTAAATTTGAATTGTAACTACATGTTAGTTCCCAGAGTTTCCTGGTCCTGGAGCACTATTTATTTCATTTAAAGGTAGATTTTCTTTCTCTATTAAATTCCCTGCTTTGCTACATTATCTTGTGGTATGCCCTCTGTGCAATTCCTCCCTTCAGGGTGCCAAGAGTCTTGGATCTTCACCTCTGAGAGCATCTGTCAGTAACAAAACTTCCTGTTATCTTAGAGCATGGGTGGCTCATGCCTGGCATTCTACCTACTCAGGAGTTTGAGATCTGATGATTGCAGTTCAAAGCCAGCCCAGACAGGAAAGTCTTTTATCATCAATTAAAGGAAAGACTTTTATCTTCAATTAACTAGAAAAAAAAAAAACCCATAGAGGTGAAGGAGGAGGAGGGGGGGGGGAGGAGGAGGCTGTGGCGAAAGTGATAGAGTGCTATCTGTGGGCACAGAAAAACCTCAGGGGCAATGCCCCAGGCCCTGATTTCTAAGCCTCACGACTAGCACCAAAAACAAACAAAAATTCGATTATATATTGTTATGTATAGTCATTAAGAAAAAGATGCATCTGTATTGAATGTAGATTGCCTGTCTCTACTCTGTAAATAATACAGTACCCAATTATTTAGGCACATTTAGCTTTTCTTAGATAATTGTGAAGTACATGCTAATATATTCTTAGTCCATAAGCAAATACTGGGCTGTTTTATTTATGGTATTCTAACATCTGAAAAACTGGAATCCATTCTTCCCCGGATACACTATGTCATTGTGTCTTGAGTGAGAGCAAGTTTCTTGCCCCTACAAAGCTGGCGAGATTCTCCTAGTCTTCCTTGGGTTTTCTACTGTTTCAGGAGCAGATAGCTTTCCATAGCAGATAGTTCCTCTATGTTCCTTTTCAAATGAGAAAAAAGAAAACATTTTATCTTTTGAAATTTGAATTGTAAACATTTAAATAACACACATGGGAGGTGTTATGCCAACGTAGACTTTCCTACAACCCTGGATGGAATACTAGGAGGTCCAATTGCCTTAGAGGGGGAAGTTACATATTAGTTTAGGGAAAATTACATATTGGGTTTTCTCAATCATCTCAGCCCTAAGAATCTGTGCCTAAACTTTGAAGCAAGTATTGAACAACACATGGAGAATGTTTTTTAGTGTACTGTTTTGATGAAAGAAAAAAATAACTGAACCATCTGTTAAGGAATAGAAATATGGTTCGATAAATTATACACAGACACGTGCATGCACACACAGAAACACACAGAGTGCCATGTAGTGGGTGGGGTTGGGAGAGATGGGGAAAAATGGAAGGGGTGACATTGATCAAGATGAACTGTACTCATTAACATGCTGAATTGAAAACCCTTTGTGTGTCTACTTAAAGATAATTAAAGATTACACATATGTTTATATATATATATATATATATATATATATATATATATATATATATATATATATATAAAGTTTAGGAAGTTGCCAGGTGCTGGTGGCTCTCACCTCTAATCCTAGCTACTCAGGAGCCTGAGACCTGAGGATCACAGTTTGAAGCCAGCCCAGTTATGGAAAGTCCAAGAGACTTTCCAATTAACCACCAAAAAGCCGAAAGTAGCACTATGGTTCAATTGGTTGAGCACTAGCCTTGAGCAAAAAATTTAGGGACAGTGCCCAGACCTGGAGTTCAAGCCCAAAGACCAGGATACAGGAAGGCCTGCACACGCACACAGGCATACATTCAAACCCCCCCACACACACACCACCACCACCACCACCACCACCACCACAACCACCACCACCACCACCACCACCAAAAACTAATACAAGGATAGATACAAAAATGTTAACAAAGATCTCAAAGAGTTGGAATTGAGAGTCATATTTTTCTTTTCTAATCATAGTCTAAGCCAGCTGGGGCAGAAAAGTCCCTAGGAGATGCTTGTCTCCAGTATACCACCAGAAAACTGGAAGTGGCACTGTGGCTCAAAGTGGTAGAGCATTAGCCTTAAGCAAAACAGCTCAGGGACAGCCCCTAGGTTCTGAGTTCAAGCCCCACCAACAACAGGAAAAAAAAAAGTTGAGGGAGTGAAGGAAGACATTTGCATACAAATACGGGAGAATTAGCTGATGCTGTTCAGCTACAACATTGAATTTTACTTGTTGAATTGGTGAGCTCTGTGGCCCAGTGCATTAGCCATGTACTAGTGTAGATTCACTGTGGAAATACTTAACAGGTACTATATATTATACTATCTCTATGATATAGTGTACGTATGGATAATAGAGTACATAGTATATACATAGCATATGGGGCTGGGGGTTTAGCCCAGCCGAAGGGTGCCTGCCGGGCGTGCACAAGGGTCTGGGTTCAGTCCTCAGCCCTGGAAAAAAAGAAAAGCTACAAAAAGACCATAGCATATAACACTAAATATATACTATATATATGACATATGCTACATATAAGTATTTACTTGGTATTATATGCTCTATATGCACTATATTTATACACTATAAATAGCATGCTACTATATATACTACACATAATGTACACTATAGATTATCATATATTATAATACATTATATCATGCATATATATGTATATCATGCATATAATTACAAATTATTATATATTATACTGTATTATCTTACATAGTATATTATATACTATATTGTATTATATATTACATATTATATGTTTAAAATATACACATAAATGTATAAGGTATGTTGGTATATAGTATATGAAATATACACTATGTAGGTACTATATATAGTATGTAATTTTATATAGTATAAATAGTAAGTATAACTATATACAGTAATATAAAAAGTACTCAATATATACTGTAATATATACTCAATGTAGTATATAGTATACATACATAAATACTGTTTATACTATAGTGTATATATTATATATGGTACACATATGCTATGTATATTTTATATGGTGTATAGTGCCTATGTGATATATAGAATCTAGATGACATTGCATGTACTATGTATATTATATATGCCTGTAAAATATTTACATATATTTACATGTTAAAGCTATTTATATGCGGATTACATTTACCTCATTACCATCCCTACTGCTACCTTTTCTCTCTCCTAACCTTTGTGTTTTTCTCGAATAGTCTCCTTCTTTATTCATATCTCATCTTTCTGTTTGCCCCAGATGCCACATATGTGAGTGTAACCACATCTGTTGCATTTGCATACCATTTGGGCCCTCTCCAGGTGATGCAAGGCAACGTCACAGCCAGTGGGCATCGTCACAGTTTCCTGCATTAAGATCCTAGACTCTTCGACTTTGACTTGTGGGTGTTTCATAAGATTATCCACTTTATTTGGAGGATGATGGAATTTGGCATAAGTAGACTTGGTTAGATATAACACTAAAATCTAAAAATCATTCAATGACTCACTAAATCATAGATTTGAAATTATGGAAATAAAATCAGAAAAGACTTTTAGGGTATGATTACCATCTATGAGGCAGTTGAGGAAATTCTGAGTTTATAGCTTTATTTTCCATCAAATCAATCACCATTTATGAGAAGGGAATTATTTCACTGAGCTGGAATTTTACCTCAGCCATTACAAGCAATCTTCTGTCTTGGGAGTGAAGGCAATTATAACCACAATACCAAAGGATCACCTTCTAAACAGTCAACATCATCATTCTAATTATTCAGTCTACAAAAACAAAAGGAACACTTTCACATTGGGCTTTTTACAGAGATTATTGCACATTTTACAAATATTATTAAATATGATTCCCAAAAGGACAAATTCATAGAAGAAGGAACAATGCATTCTATTAAAACAACAATAATTTGTTGACATATTCTGCACACAAATGAGGTACATTATGCAAACTAATTTGGCTTTGCTGTTAGCAAAAGATTTTTGTAAAATGGGAGAATTTTTTTTCCTGTAATAGACTTTGAACTCAGGGTCTTGTATTTCCTAGGCTGGCATGGTCCTACCCAGCCTGCCTGCCCAGATTTCCCACTGGTTGCTATTAAGCCTTGGGTTTCTTTCTAACCTGGCATGTACCCTGGAAAGATCTGCCTACTTTTAGCTATCATCAGGTGTGTGCCTCCCCATCCAGCTTGCTCTCCATGGAATTAATGTCCACAGTACTTTACTGCCCAAGTTGTCCTCAAATCACAATTCTCCCATACTCAGCCTCCCGCATAGAGAACTTTTTTCGCCCCAAAGATATTAAAATATTAAAAGACATAATTCATTTCTTGCAGTTCCTAAAAGGTGATTACATGCCAATTAGATTTTAATTTCTGTAACATTATACAACAGTCCTCTAGCAAAGCTTCTTTTCTTAGCAATAAATAAATAAACAAAATCGTTTCTTATCATCCAAGCCTATTATGTCCACTAAGACAGCCAATAGTCACATGCAGCTGGAGACATTTAACATGTGACTGAATTTTATTTTATTTTCTGTTCACTTCCCTTAAAATTTTTAAACAGGTGGGAGCCAGTTTCTCATACCTATTAGTAATCCTAGCTACTCAGGAGGCTGAGATCTGAGGATTGTAGTTCACAGCCAGTCTGAACAGGAAAGTCATGCAACTCTTATCCCCAATTAACCAGAAAACCAGAAGTGGAGTTGTATTTCAAAGTGATAGAACATTAGCCTTGAGCGAAAGAGCTAAGGGACAATACCTAGGCCCTGAGTTGAAGCCCAAGTAAAATAGAAGCAATACAAAGATTTTTACTGAACTTAACTATGGTTTTCATAGTACATTATTTCTTTTAAACTGTTTAAGATTTAGTACCTAAATTAGGCTGCTGTAAATCCATTATCCGTACTGCAGGTTTAATGTAAAAATAATGAAAAGTATCTTAATGTTGTACTGGTGATTTGTAGGAATAGTAACACTTGCAATCAGTTGAGTTGAAGAAAATAAGACTACTGAAATTATTTTTCTATGTATCTTTTCAAATATACAAAGACGTGCTAGAAGTTTAGATTTAATGTCTGTGTCTCAGAGACATGGTATCTGTAAGCCATTATTTCTGTTTAGTTCAACTCATCTTACAACTTAGGAATATCACTTGAGTGATGTTCTAACATTTATAATAAGATTCTAAGAAATTTACCCTTCCTACAGACAGTATTTAAACACTGAACCAAATAGAGGACAAAAATTTTTCATTTTTGTTCCAGTACCTGGGCTTGAACTCAGGATCTGGGCACTGTCTCTTAGTTTTTCACTCAAGATTGGTGCTCTACCACAGCTCCATTTCTAGCTTTTTGGTGGTTAACTGGAGAAAAAAGTCTGATAAGCTTTTCTGCCTGGGTTGGCTTTTAATCAAGATCCTTAGTCCTCAGCCTTCTGAGTAGCTAGGATTATAGGTGTGAGCCACCAGCACTCAGCCACAAATGACCTATGAAGACCTTGAATTGCTAAAATGATTTTTTTTTAAAGAGAGAAGTAGTTGGGCTACGGGAGAAGGAACTTTTCTGGATATAACCCTACCCAAGGCATTGCTTAATCTTCAAGACTCTGACTGGACAGAGCTCATACAGAAAATCCCAGGCAGGAGACCTCAAAGAATAAGGCTAGTGGTGGGGAGAGGTCATGGGGTGGTTGGGTGGAGTTTGAGGGAGAGCCTGCCTGAGCTGCTGGAACATACAGGAAGCTGCAGGAAAGGGGGGACTTCCCTCTGCATGTGAATGTCACACAGTGGGAAGCCCCAGGGTTCACAGCTTAAAACATTTGAAGACACTAAGCAGAGATCTTACTGTCTGTGCACGAGAAGAGACAGTTACATACTAATAAATCTGAAGACAAAATCTTGAACTGGCTTCAACGTATATGTGTGGGTATTTGTTGTTGTTGAACTGGGTGCTATCCCTGAGCTTCTTTTTGCTTGAGGTTAGCGCTCTACTACTTTGAGTCGCACATCACCACTTCTGAAAACATTGAACATTTTTGTGTGTGCCTGCCAATCCTAGGGCTAGAACTCAGGGCCTGGGTGCTGTCCCTAAGCTTTCTTGATCAAGGTTAATGATCTACCATTTGAACCACAGCAAAAGCAAAGTCATTTCTGGCTTTTCTGATGGTTAATTGGAGATAAGAGTCTCATGGACTTTTCTGCCCTGGCTGGCTTTGAATCATGATTCTCAGATTTCAGCCTCCTGAGTAGCTAGGATTACAGTTGTGTGCCACTGGTTTCTAGCCTAAACTAAAAAACAAAAACAAGCAAAAAAAAAAAAAAAACCTCACATACTCATTCCATTTTAATAGTAGATACTGATGATAGAAAAGTAGAATCATTCAAGATCTGTGTCATTGTAAGGAGTTCATGTCAATGAACTGACTCTCATGTGGTTTGGACCAAAGAAAACATCCCCTGCCCAGCCAGGATGCTAGAATAATGCCCATGGAACATCTGATATGCAAGAGGAACATAAGCCAGCCTTTATCATGAAAGATCACACTTAGACATGCATGGAAGTCGAATTCATATTACACAATCTCAATCTTAATCATGCTTGCCCTCTATTTCTCTAGATAATAACAAAAACTTGTTTGAATATGCCCCACTCAATAAGGCCATTTAGCTTCCCACTTGGGGAGATTTTCATAAGTTTGTTGTTGTTGTTGTGCCTGTAACTACTGTATAAATATGAACCACATTTTAAATAGACGTAGTTCAAAATGATGCAAAGCAGTAATGAGCAATTAGTGGAGCAAAAATTAGGATCTAGTTCTGATAAGCTCTCTACAGGATCTCACAATTTTGTCCTGGTAATTTCTGCATTAGGAAACTCAACGCTGCCCTCTAGTGACATAAAAGTCATTACAACACAGAACATTCCTGAATGGCTATGGGTAACTATCATTGGTGATTCAATTTTACTCTCCTTCCTTCTTTCCTCCTTTGCTTAACTCCCTTTCTCCTCCCTCATTCCCTTCTTCCCTTCCTTTATTTTGTCAGTACTATGACTTCAACTCAGGGCCTCATACTCTCCCTTAGTTTTTCTACTCAAGGCTGTCCCTCTACTACTTAAGCCACAGCTCCACTTCTGGCTTTGTAGTGGTTAATTGGAAATAAAACTCTCAAAAATTTTCCACAGACTTTCCTGCTTAGGCTGGCTTTGAACCACAGTCCCTCTTAATAATCAGTCTCCTCAGTAGCTGGGATTGCAGGCTCAGCTCCTGGTTCAGAAATCTCATTAATTGGCTTTCTAGAAATTAACAACACTCTCTTTCCTTGTTACACATAAATTCAAGTGATTGTTTTCACACATCATGAGCCGTGAGGACCATTAAGAGAACTTTAGTATCACTCTTTCTTCTCTTTCTTAACTTCCCACTACTGAGAGAGAAATCCTTTCTAGCTACCTTACCATCTGATTGCTTTGGGAATATACCCCACTTTAAGTGAGCCTTAAAGTGAGATTATTGTTTGACTGAAGTCTTGGATTACATAAAATGAATTCTTTAGGGAAAAAAGAGATTATCCAATATGGTGGCTTTGATAATTTGGAGATTTCTTCCGGCTGCTCATGGAGTATAGAGGTGAGCTGTCTGTGATAGCAGCCCTATGATTATTCTATGTGGTTTGGTTTGGTTTTTCATGCCAGTCCTTGGGCTTGAACTTATGATTATTCTATGTTGTTTGGTTTGGTTTTTCATGCCAGTCCTTGGGCTTGAACTTAGGGCCTGGGCTTTGTCCTGGAACTTTTTTACTTAAAGCTAATGCTCTACCACTTGAACCACAGCTCCACAGTCAGGACTTCTGCTGGTTAATTAGAGATGTCTCATAGGTTTTCCTCCTCAGTCTCGCTTTGAACTTATATCCTCAAATCTCTGCCTCCTGAATAGCTAGGATTACGGACATGAGCCACCAGCACCCAGCTTGGTATATTATATGTTGGAACCATAGTCTAAGAAAGACCTGGAATGTCCAAAAAAGTTTTTCCTCCACATAATTCCTATTAATGAGCACATAGCTTCTTGTACACTTTTATATATATGTTAATGTTTCTCTATATATACATATCTATGTACATGTATCTATATAGATATATGTGTGCACATGTATACATGTGTGTATACATATATACACATATACATGTACTATATATACACAATTAGCCAGTCCTGGGGCTTGAACTCTGGGCCTGGGCGTTGTCTATGAGCTTCTTTTACTGAAGGTGAGTACTCTACCCCTTGAGGTATAGTGTCACTTCCAGTTTCTTAGTGGTTAATTGGAGATAAGAATCTCATGGGGACTTTTCTGCCCAGGCTAGCTTCAAATGGCTGTCCTCAAATCTCAGCCTCCTGAGTAGCTAGGGTGACAGGCATGAGTCACTGGCACCTGGCCTTACATGCTTCTTTATAGCTTCCCAATCATTTGACTTAAGTAAAATAACTGTTTAGACTGTAGAGGGACATTTCATAAAAAATATTGATCAAATATTAGCATCCTCACACTAGCTAATTTGGAATGGATGAGGACTCAGTAAAGACCAAATTTTTAACCCTTGTTACCACACCTCAGGTTCTTCACCATTATCTTGCTATCTCTTCCTTGAGCACACATAAAAGGAACACTGTCCATCTTTTCTCCTCCAGCTACTGTGTCAGCAGTCCATCACATCCTTCCTGAATTATACCTGTAAATTCTCATTGGTGTTCTCCCAGCTCCAGCCTTCCCTCTAACAACTCCTTTCCTCAAAGATACACACAGAGTTTGTACCACATCAGGGAAATGTGTTCTGTGAAAATATAGTGCTACTGACTTGTCCAGTGGCCCGATATACCTCCCTCAGTGATGCCTACCATTCCTACTGGAATCAAGACAAGATGGAAGGTTGGAGAAACCAGTTTATGGAAGGGATGGAGATGCCACATACTTGTGGGTCCATTCCTACCATTGCCTGAGGAACACATCACACAATGTTTTATTGGATCCATGCAAATTCTTTCTAATAAGACAAAGGTGAACTGCAGATGGATTTGGTCAGCTCCATGAATATAAGACATATCTATTATATAGCTAAGTCCCAAAGTAGAGTTTTCATGGATGATCTGTACAAAAAGATGCTATTTAAGAACGCAAGAGGAAGTGTTGTAAGGCAAATAAAACAGAAAATGATGCTCTTCCCTATAGATGTACACTTGGAGATGTACCAGGCGTGGTGGCATATTGACATCAGAAAAGTCCAGCAATAGAAAAAGAATGTCACTTTGCCTGACATGAGTCTCAGCACTTCCTGAGAAGCTGATAAAAGAACCGCATTTCCCCTTTTATCTCTTCATAGACTACTCCCCAGGAGTTCACAACAACTGGATGTTGACAGACTGAGAGATGACACCAGGATGACAAGGGAGCATTATCACTGCATGGACACCACCACCTGGATTTTGTCCCAATGAGACCTGTCCCCTTTCCTGCCAGAGCTTCAGTTGTCTCATCTACAGAATAAAAGGTCAGAATCACTGGACATCCACATAGCTTTCTTTGCCAGACTAGTTTACGGGAGTCTGTGTTTCTGTCAGTCCTCAAGGGAGAGTGACTATGCATGAAGTTGTCAACTCTGTCTACATAACAGTTTTGTAATACAGTTTCAGCCCACTTTATCTCTCAGACCCAATCATGCCTTGCTCTCTTATGGCCTGTGAGCATTTTTTAAAACATTGTCACTTGCAAAGAAGGCAGTTAATAATGGGATTTGCATGGTGGCTAACCCAAGTCTGACTCCCACAAGAGAGAGGTTGCAGACCATGCAGGTGGGTCAGAGATGGATGGGACTCACTCACATGCTACTAGGCAACTGTGCAAATGGGATGGAAGTGATACCTAGGACTATGCCTTGCAAGTTCATTTGCTTCAAATCTCCAAGGTTACACTTCTCTTTTGCAACAATAATTAAGTAAAAAGGGATGAGAGAACATTCTCGTGCTTTCCGAAACAATTCTGGGCCAATGAAATCATGAGCCATGTTTCCACATGCTGAAGACTGCATTTAGGTTTATCTACTCCCCCTCTTTCTCATTCAATATAGGGGCCATCAACCTCTCTATTTCCCAAGGTCTTGAATATTTTTAAGCCTTACCTTTGGGAATCACGAGCAAGAATGAGGAATGGATGGAAGAAAAGAAGAAAATTAGGCGCTGGTAGAAGCAATGGGGACTAAAAGGCCATGGAAGAATGAAGTTGGAGTGAGGATGAGAATGAGAAAGAGTAAGAGAAAGACTGATGAAGAAATATGCTTAATTTGGATGTAGAGAGATGGAATGAAGACTTATTTTTCCACCAATGTTTACTGCTGTTAGTCTGAAGAGACATTGGGGAGCTAAGGCCAATCTGCCACTCTCTCTGCCCCTTGTTTCCTAATATGGTAGCTACTTAAGAGGAGATTTTTCTCTTAGGTAGCTTTGCACTTGAGCATCCATCCATGTTCCTTCATAAAGGAGTTAGGCCTGCTTGGCTAGGTAAAATATAACAGCAAGGACCAGCTCCAATATGGCAGAGAGAGGACTCAACAAGATGCCTGAGGGGCAGGACCCAGCAAGATGATGCATGCAAATCTCAGTGTAGTAATGACTCAGTAGAGACAGAGAAACCAAGGAGACTCCCTGCAGCACATATCCAAACCTAGACCCACCAATTGGACCAGGCCATACCTCAGAGGGAGGAATCAAGACTGTATACATACTGGACTAGTATGGGCAGGATGGAAAGGAGACATAAGACTCCTGGACCCATTCTTGTACAAGGAGTCTTTTTGGATGTTTCTTTCACTGTTCATATTGCTGTTTCTTTGTTATCAGATTTGGGGAAGGGAAGGGGAAATCAAAACCAAATGCTGAAAGAAGGACAAAGGATGACCCATTACAACAATAGTACTCACAAGACACCATGTTGGAAATCAACTTTATAGCTTTCAGAGTCAGGGGTGAAGTGCCGGAGGGAAGAGATAGTGGGAGAACAACAAAGGAGTGGGTAACAATGTTCCACAAGAAATGTACTCATTACCTTACTCATGTAACTGTCACCCCTCTGTACAGCATCTTTACAATAAAATAAAAACTTAGAAAAAGAATCACAGTGAACAGATTTTATGCTTTTAATACTTTTGATTCCATGATTCTGAACCTTCGCAACAAATTTTAAACTAGTTAATAATACTGGCAAAACATCAGCAGCTCTTGTCTGATGTCATAGCTACTTGGGAGGCTTGAACTTGAGGCCAGGATGCTGCTCTTGAGCTCTTTAGCTCAAGGTTAGTACTCAACTACTTCGAGCCACAGCTCCATTCCCACCTATTTGGTGGTTTACTGAAGAGAAAGTCTCATGCAATTTCCTACCAAGGCAAGATTCTATGAGCCATCAGACTCCAGTGACAGAATACTTATTTTGTTTTGCGTTTCCTTTTTGCCTGCAGGCATGTTCCATTTATGGTAGCACCACTCACAATAAAGACAGGGCATCATTCAAGTGTCCATCATTGGACCAATAAAAACATAGTATATACACTCAGTTGTATGTTATTGAGCTTTAAGAAAACAAAAACAAAAACAAAAACATCCAGGTTTGGAGGTTCACACTTTAATCCTACCAATTCAGGAGGCTGAGATCTGAAGATCAAAGTTCAATGTCAGCCTGGGAAGAAAAGTCCATGAGACTCTTTTCTCTAACCTCCAGAAAACCAGAAACAGATCTGTGGTTCAAAATGGTAGAGTGCTAGCCTTGAACAAAAGAGTTAAGAGACAGTTCCCTAGACTAAGTTCAAGCAAACAAAAAGAAAACAATTTCAACAATATAGCTTGCACAGTAGATCAGTAAGCTTCAAGATATAATGCAGGCACAGAAACACCAATATCAGACACACTCTTTCGTATGTGAAGGCTAAGAAATGTGGCTTTAGAGCAGACAAGAGAACCACATAGTCCTCCTTATGCTCATAGTCCTCTTTTGGTGAAGTGCAGAGCCTGTGCTGCCCAGAGGCTCCTGTGCCTTCTCTGGTTCTGCCTCTATCCATTGAGCCCAGGCTTCATCACTGCAGCTACACTGGCATTGGCACTGTTCCGCAGCAGCCCAGGACAACTAGGCCACTGCTATTCCTCCTGCCTGGAATGCTCTTCCCCAGACACCCAGCTATTCACTTCCCCATTCTTCACCTAACCTCCCTTGCCAAAGAGGTCTACTGTATGATACCCTGCTCAAAAATGCAACCTTGTGCAACTATGCATGCACATACATGCATGAACACACACACACACACACACACACACACACACAGGGTATTCCCACCACTCATCATACTTTCTGCCTTACATCTTCCTTCTGATGTATTCTCTGTAGTACTTTTGTAGTCTGGGTACTGTCATTCTCCATGCTTGAGTGTAAACTCACAAGGAGGGATATTTTTGTGCTGTTGCAGCAATGTATCAACCTTTAACATGATGTCTCTCACCCCGTGGTCACTCAGTAAATGTCCACAGAATGAAGGCCTTCCCATTCACTCACACACTTATTCAACAAGTGTCCTAACACACGTGGTCAAAGCACTTTCCCACTGCTTTACCATGACTCATCTCCACAGCCCCTCTCACCTTTGCCTCTTTCTCTCCCTTCCTGTGTTTCCATGCCCTTTACCTGAAGCCTTATGCATGCATCTCGATCTCACACATGGAGATGGTGTGCACACACCAGCTCACCTGCTCCTCCTCTGGGAAGCCTTTCCATCCCACATTGGCTCCTCACTCTTCAGTTCTTCCAAGTCTTTCCTCCAGCTCTGATCCCGTATCCTGGCTGGCTAGAATCCTAGGTAATGGTCTGTGTGACATTCCAGCTAAGCTGTGGGAGCCTTATTCTCTGACCCAACTTTTGGTCCTGTCCCCTTCACCTGCTGGGAAAAACTCTCCAGCTGTTCGCAAAGGTTTAGGAGTGTTCTAGCACACATGTGCATTAAACTGTCAATTGAAAAGTCAAAAGTAGACCTGCATTTTGGAAAATGAGCTCATCTGGTCCCTTGAGACAAGACTGGCATGGAATCATAAAATCACTTGCCTCTTGCTTGGCACACAGCTCTGTCCACAGCCCAAAGGGGCCATACTGCCCATCCCCCATGTCTCCATAAGGCAACCCAACACTGAAATCCCACCCAGTACAGCAACTATGAGGCACACTCTCTACTGCCCTAGGACTACAAGACACTAGCCTCTTAAGCAAAACCCACTGATATGAATTGAAGCCCACTCCCTTACTCTAAGCTGCCGCTGCAGCTCTTGAGGCAGCAAGGCCATGTCTCCTGGTAGTCTTTGTCTCACTGGGAAGAGACCATTTCTGACCCATCTTGCTTTGCATTGAGAGCTGAACTAGAAGGAAAAAAAGCACATTTTGCTTCCTAATTCCCTCTCGACATGCACATCATGTTGTGTTTGCAGAAGGCTGATTTCCAGAGGAATTCCTGAGTAGCCAACTGCTTGTGTGCTTCTGAGACATCTTGGTAAAGAGAGAAGTAAGCTGCCAATCCATCATGCAAAGGGAGTTGCTTGCTCTTTCACTAGGAAATGGGGGGTACATATTCTTGAGTATACATATGTTCTGACATTCTAAGGCTGTTGATACACTTGCACTATAGATGTTCTTTTCTCCCTGTGCATTCTGCACACCAGACTAACAACACCTCCCTTCTACACCCATTTTTAACGTGTCACTGACATAGCTGTCCTTCAGATAAGCACAGTAACAACAGAGAAACCAACCTGTTCCTCAAAAGATTAGCAAAGTGAAGCGTACTGCCTGATGCTGGAGGCTCTTCCCTGTAATCCTTACTATCCCAGAAGCTGACACATGGATTGCAGTTACAGCCAATCTGGAAAGACTCCATCTTGAATTAATTAGAAAAATGCAGACCTGGAGGTGTGACTCAAGTGGTAGAACACCAGACATGAACATGCAAACTCAAAGAGAGGAGAAAGAAAAAGGAAGACACAGAGACACAGAGAGAGACAGAGAAATGGACAGAGTTAGAGACAGATTCAAGAACAGGAAGAGAGAGAGTTAATGGAAGACAGATGAAAAGAACAAGCAAAGGAAAGTAGACTAGGAGACAGTATGGGGTAGAGGAAGAGGAGGGAAGAGAGATGGTATATGGGCAGAAAGATGGGAAAAGGTGAAAGAGAAAAGTGAAGGAAAAGGAAACAGAAAGAGAATAAGAAAAAAGCCTTCGTACCAGCACACACTCTCACAAATATGTACACACAACAAAAAGGAAAAAAATAAAAGGCATAAAAACACCATGGAAGTTAACAGTACTTCCCTCCCTTCCCACCCTCTTCTCTGAACACTGGACCATGAGGAGTTCAGGATTCCTCAGCTCCCTTCATGACCTTCCTCCTCTCAGTTCTCATTCAGCATCAGTATCAACCCTATCATTCACCAGGTGCCTATACTTTACCCTCTTTAGTCCTCATTGCTTCTCTCACCAGAATCCCACCTCATTCTTTGAGAGGAGATCTCTTCCCAAATAACCCTAAACTGCACCACTTGTCCACCAGGAGACCCAGCCCTCCTCTTGCTACAAATCTCATCTGTCTGCTCTGCAGCCTCAGCTTCCTGACCTCAATTCACACAGAGCAAAGTTCAGCTAAGCCCAACTCCTCCCCATCACACACTTGTCACCCAAGACAGCATCAGACCTCTGTGTGGAAATCTAATGGTCCTGGATGAACCAACACAAATAACCCAATGGTGGAGGGTCACATCCAAGCTTACTGAATCTCCACTCATGTCTAGAGGTAGTCATCCCAGGCAGGATCCATCCTCAGACAAAGTCCACAGAGGCCTGGTCCATCCACAGGCACCACTATACCTCCATGTTCTCTCAGGTCTCCTGCTCCTTCAGATGTTTCTTCATCTCTCACTGAAAGGAAGAGAAAATATTTTAATTCCTCTGCATCATATTTGAAACTCAGCACTCACAGCCCTATGTTTACCTGAGGAGAAAAATTGGGCTAACAGAGGAAGTTGTAATAACGACTTCAGGGTGTATGTATTAGGGTCTTTCAAATATATGCTTTATCTTTTACCACTGTGAGCAAATAAATGTGAAATCAGGTCCTCCTGGATGATGGTTTTATGTTGGGATAACAATGAGTCGAGGATTATAGAGAAAATGCACACACACGAAGCGGCATTGAAATGGAGGAAAGTGGGGCAGACCCAATTGACATGGTGCATGGAGACAGTTCCCTCTTATTTCCCAGTGAAGACTTTTCCTTATGCTCCAACCTAGCGAGTGTAACTAGTGTGCTCAGGAGTTGGACCCAGTCATCTAAAGACCACTGAAGGAGAAGCAGAGTCCAGGATGCCTTCTGACTATCAGATCTATGGGCTTCAGCTCAAACGTAAATAAAACAAATAACTATATAAGCAGATAGGAAACATATATGGAAGGTAAGATGATTACCTGCTGTAGCATTTGGGACAAAAATACCTGAAAGTACAAAGGTGAAGGGCTGTCAGTGTAGTATATAATCAGGCTGCAACCCCCACCACCCCTGAAGGTAAAGACAGCTTGAGGCCACCTTTCCACTTAGCTTTCAGCCAGCTCAGTGTCAGATGTGTTTTGACCCAAATCCCAGCTGTAGAATCCCGTAGCACCAGGCACTCGGCCTGGCTGTGATACACGGAGGACTCTGCCAGGCCTGCTGGGCACACAGAAGCTCACAGTGCTAGTCATGCCTCCTGAAATGAGTGAACTAGTGTGTAAGGGACTGGTAAATGGTCCAAGAATCCAATCTCTGTGAGAGCTTGGGGGACTCTACTACTCTTCCATAAGACCTAGAGGGCCATTACCGAACACTAGGCACATGGGAGGACGCTGTTACAGCTACCATGGCAGCCATGTGGGAAACACAAGGATATTGGCCAGTGAGAGAAACAGAGAGACAGAGACAGACAGGGTTGATCAGGCAGGTTTGAATCACTTGGCAAATTTTACAGACATGACAAAATATAGTGAAACCAAAAAGATAATTAGGAGTGAATCCAAAAATATTGTCCCTATTAAAACTGATGTTTTAAAACGGTCTTACTGTAGACCAGGCTTGCCTTGAACTCAAGACCCTTCTGCATTAGCCTTCTAACTGCTGGGATTACAGTCCATCTTTTAA